>NW_026854546.1:0-32845 GCF_026571515.1 Ruditapes philippinarum
TAGTTTGAAAATATTAAACTGATAAACTTAAACGAATTTTTGAATATCAAAGTCCCTCTTACATTTGACTGAAAACATTTGGGAATATTTTATATAGATATGACCCTTGGCATATTACTGCGCAAGGCATGGACTCGAGAGGTTCTTGACATGTTTTTGTTTTATTTGAAATATAAAGAAAGAAACGCATATTTAAATTGCAAACATGATAAACAATTGTCTGATATTATATTATTTATAAGGCTTGGCACGAAGAAAAAATGAAGGGTGAGGCTCCTTTTTTTCTAAGCCTTGCTTGATAATATGTGTAATATCAGACACTAGCATGGTATTCTCTCTATGTCAATTTGAAAGAACGCTCTATTTCCAAATCAACAAACCTGTTTAAACTGGTGGTTAAGGCTTGATACCATAATAATTATATGCAAGTGGATGTATTTCTATTTTACGAATGGCCTCACAAATCTAAAAAGATTAGTCAGAAGCATTTTCCGCATAATAACAAAAGATTACACCATATTATTGTACTGTTAGTCTGTGAAATACCGGCTTAATCGGTATATAATCTTCAACACTTTCAGATTTTCTATGAATCGGAAATAAGAATCCAAGAATTTTATTCTTAAGAGAGCTGCTTTAGTAAACTTGTGTTCGTGCATCCCTAAAATATATCAATTAGGCCGTGCGGACTTTTTTTACTCGAATAGAACCAAGATCTAACATTAAAGTAAAATAATATCACGAAAAGTATCCAAACCTTGACATCGATTACATTTGTGATATAAGGGATACTACTTCTATTATACACGTTATTTATCATCGAAAAGAATTACTTAAATAAATAAAAACCACAACAGTTTTAGATAAACATTAAATGTTAACCTAATCTTCATTCTAGCTTATGTTAGGCTAGCATTACAATAGTGGGTACTCTGAAAGAATTTAATCGCAAAGCAAACTACTTATATGACTATGTAATAAACATATAATAGAATACGTAGCTACACAATCTCATGTCTATAATTTCCAGATGAAATAAAAAGGCGAGTGATCAAGAGTGTTCTACGTTTGCATGTATTTGTATATATATATGAAGTATAAATCTAGGTGCAGTCGTTTCAAACTCTTATAAACAAAGAATAAAATTCACATCCTTATAATTTCACCTAAACGAAAAAAAAGATGATAAAAGACCAAAATTCTGTTTAATTTAAAAAGCCAACATTTTGAAAAATCCAATTTTCTTTTACATGTATATTCTTGGAATGAGAGAGAAAAAATACATTATGCAACTTAAGAAATTGAAAGTTCAAAGTCGCCATGCTTTTGACATAGTTTTGTTACTCCACACATTTATTCATTCCACCAGTAGAATTATAAAAAGTATTCAAACAATACAGAAAGAAAGGCACTACTTTATCGTAAGTTAAAGGATATCTCCATCTAACGAGTTCCTCGGCACTCCTTAGTGTATACACTTCAAAATCTGCAATTCTAACTTTCGTCCGTGTGTTTAAGAAATTAAACGGCAAATGCTCTAAGAATAGATTTAATAGAAAAATCTTAAAGGCATTACTTTTTGGGTGTAAACTATCCAGTTTATAATTATCCGCCGTATCTTCCCGCCTTGTAAGAAAGTTTCCTATAGAACTAAAGCTCCACCAATTTTTTACTTTTTTCCAAACGAAAAGATCAAGAGTGTACTTCCCGTAGGAGGCTTGTGTTTCACTCATAGAAATTTTTTTATATAAGTTTACAGCGGCGGCAGCTTGCTTTACTTTCTTACGCTCTGATTCCAAATATCCAATATCGGCGTCATGATCCCAGGGTATGACGTCACAATATCTATACGCGCCTAAAACTGTTCCGTAATCAACCCAATATGTCACGTTGTGCATTTCTAATGCATGTGACACAGTTTTTATCAAAACCCGTAAACTTTCAGTTTTCTGTGGAGAAATATCACACGGTTCGAGACGTTTCTTGTTCAGATTTATATAAATAAAGGCAATTATTCCAAGAAAAATTATCAAAGCTATTTTAAACGAACATTTCAAACGGCAACACTTTTTATCACCCATTATGCAAATAGGTTTGTTTAATATGATATTAGATATTTAAATATATTCTTGAACTGCCTTATTTTGAAAAAAAATGGATAAAAAGAATAAATAACTTTTTAATGAAATATGGCGAAATTAAATGTTAAGATCAAGATAACATCGAAAGTAACAATGTGAGCAATACATGCAATACAGTAAAACAAAAAGTTATACTAATAAAACTAAATTTTCAAAACTGGCTACCTCTCTACAATTCTCAGCTTAAGGGCTAAATCATTCAATTTTCAATAGTCAATAAACCTGTCAATCATTTAGTTTTAAAAAATCCGATTAAACTTAGATGTGGCAACAATCACTTCACATGTGAACTTGGAAGGCTGTCACTTTATTGACATTATGTAACTATATTAACTCATATTGTTATTCTCGACTCTTTTTTTCCCATCTTAAATATAAATATGTCAAGCCTTTTTCTTTGACTTGTCTAGGTTTAGTTGTGTGGGTTTTTTGTCTGTTTTTTTTTTCTCCTTTTTTATATCAAATCTAGGTCAAGCATTTTTCCTTTCCCATGTTAAATATACGTCGTTCCTTTTCCTAAATATTTTACACTTGTTTGTCAATATGCCTATGAAACATGATACTGAATGCATAAAAGATGTTTAACTTTTTTTTCCTTTTTTCCTTTGCAGATCTTTATCGGAACCACATATTGCTTAATCTGTGTTTATTTGCATATCCCCATGTTGTATTTATAACAACTTGAGTGGAAATGAAGTTTTCAGTCTGTCTGCCTACCAGTTCATCAGTTGTATACAAGTATTATGAATCTTTTTTCTCTTTAATTATCATGTTGTGCAATAGAACTCCTTGTCCACGTTTATATTACAATTATGCAAATTCTCATTTAATTGATGTCTTATGACACTTCTGCTAAATTATCTCAACTGATACTTTTATCTATAAAATGGTAATTATTTCCAGATGATTATATCAAAACATTTCATATCCATTTTGTGAAAATTTAAACTAACCATGCGTTGATAATCAATGAATTTTATGCAGTAAAATATTTTATTTAAGTTATTGATGTAGAACAGCTGCTGTCTTTATCAGTAGTGTATCGTGATTTTCCTGCACATGCGCTCTTATAAGCGGCACATGTTGTAGACAAAACTCCTCATAGCGGTCACGTCACGCTTGGCTACTTTAATCAAACCCAGGTGACGATAGTTGTACCATGTGACAAAAAAATGGCGGTGAAAAAGGCAAAGCATCAAAGCGAGCTCAAGTACTTTTAAAGCAGCACGCCTCCAGATTCATGTTAAATTTCATGAAAATTTTGATAATGTATTTGACAGTAAAATATTGTGAGGTAAAAAAAATAAAGTTATTTACTTATTGCGATTGGCACTTACAATCCATGAAAATAACCAAAAAGAGGTCAAAATGTGCAAAAAAGCCCTTACTACGTTAGTAACGCAGTAGAAATATGGTGATAAAATACTGAAAAATCAGTCTTAAATCGCAAATAACATGTAAACTTTAACATTGATCTTGATTGTTTTACCTTTCTTGAAATATTAGTACATTTTTCTCAATTTTCATTTTCTTGATACATTTTGGCTCATCTGGAGGCGTGCAGCTTTAACGTGAAATAGTATGAAGCTCATTTTTATTTCAAATGCAGTGTCGAGTGCGTGTGACGTCACACGTACTGTGTTAAATATGGCTCCGCCCCTGTCGTTCAATGAATAACGAGTTTTGAAAACAAACG
Source organism: Ruditapes philippinarum (assembly GCF_026571515.1). Classification (NCBI taxonomy): domain Eukaryota; kingdom Metazoa; phylum Mollusca; class Bivalvia; order Venerida; family Veneridae; genus Ruditapes; species Ruditapes philippinarum. Next base: position 3,838 of record NW_026854546.1, read on the forward strand.
TTGATAAAACTTTGTTTGTTTATTTTATTTCACTCTATAATTTTTCAGGCGAAATAAAGATTATAAAAAGTGAAATAAATGTAAAATTTAACACGTTTGCGACATTAAAATAGCGTACTTGATTTGATTGATTTGCACGTGCTGTTTTGCGCTACATTGTGACGTCACGTAAACAATACTTTAAACGTCTGTACAGCGTTAACGACTGAATAAAAGATATTGGTGTTCGGATTCATTTTCTTAGTTAGACTATTTTCTTTCATTCTAGATAGTTTTCACATCAAAATTCGACAAATATTGTTTTTATTTATCAGATTTTTCAAACAAAATGGCGCATTCAATGTGAAAATACACGAGGAGATAATAAGAACGGCGAGCGCAATGTCGTAGAAATTTCCAATAGTGTTTTCTTCAAAAAGAGGAGGTAAATGGATTTAATGAAATCAGGTAAAACCTATGTACGGGAAAAGTCGGTTAAAATAATCGTTCAATTTTCATTTTACATTTTCCGTTTTAAAACTGTCATTCGATATTTTATACACAGCTTCCGTTATTCTGGTTCCCTGTCCAATTATGGTTCCCATTGACGTGCGCGGGTGACCAGTCTACACATCCGTTTTCAGTCAGAATTCCTCAGGTTTATCGTTATCTTTAAATTCGAAAAGTTGCGATGTGTCCAATTCGATACTTTGGACGGAAGTATTCAAAACCATCACTTAGCAGGTACTCACGTTACCGTAAAGCTCGCTTTGCGAGCAGGCCCATCGGGCAAGCTCGTCGAGCTCGCTTTTACAAAAATATCGTGCACAGGTCATTTGTGATGAATTTTATTTGTTCAACAAAATCTTGGATATGAAAGCCTTGTTATGAACAATTAAACAAGGCATACGACTTAGTTGTTGGTTTGAAGAGGAAGATTGTAAATGCCAGGTACAAACGAATGGAAGTTAGCCCGGTTACCCCAAAGAAAATCAAAGCACAGAAGGTGCTGAATTTTTTTGGGTCTCAGAATGACAGAAAGGTGAAGGTTGTGAGATTATAAAACAATCTAATTTTGTAAAGTGCCACCAATGCTTTCCAGCGTTTTAATTGCAGTAGATTAGCTATAAGACTAATTGTAACACTGATATTCAATCCAATGTTTATTTGACTTAAACAGTTTAAAATTTTTTTTGCCTTAACTGAGATTTGCAGAACTCCAGACCTCTCGCTTACAAAGCGAGCGGCCACGGTGAATTTATATATGAACGGCCTGAAGAAAACCTTATCATTCTAAATTAAGGTTTTTAACGATGCTAACTGTTGTTTAACACTTGTGTAAATAATCATGGCGCTTACTATAAGCATGTATATCTATAAAGAATAAAACAGTATTAGTAATCTTCGACCATTCGGGAATTATTTTGCTTGAAAATTAATAATCTGTCATGTGACCATATTTACGCAGTGATTTCCCCTTAATTTTTCGGCCTTAGTGTTACATATTAAAGGGAAGTAACCGCTTCAAAAAAAGCGGACTACTTTCGGCATTTGCAATTAACAGCATTAGACTTTGAAATTTCGCTACCATTATTTGTTTGGTCGTCACCATTATTTGTTTGGTCTGACGAACAAAAAACGGTGAAAAAAAAACGGATAAAAGCGTTGTCACTGTAAAAAGATCATTGGTATATGCCATTTCTATAAACATATAATAAAAGTGTTGGCTAAAAGTAAGCTGTTGAAAATTCATGTATGACTGAACATGATATGAAACAATTTTATTCAGCAGCTTATTAATACATTTAGTTTCTTAAAAGAATTATATATTACGTATGTATATAACTGCATGTACAACGACTTATAAATAAATGAGAAGTGTAACTGCTTAAGGGCATCGAAAGTGACTCTAAGATATGTTTGGTACATAGGCACTTGATGGCAATGTTGTCGATAAGTGTTTGTGTGATAAATAAAAGTTCACGTTGGATAGTCGGTCACAATATTTTTGCCATCAAGTGCATATGATTTGGTATTGTAAATTTAGATTGAGATAAATATCACAATGTAAACATATTATTTAATTTTGCATTATTTAATGAAGAATGTTTTTGACATAATATAGTTAGAATTTGTTAACTTTATTAAAAGTTGTTATTGTTGTGTATTATTCATTTGAGTGTCAAGGGCCAGTGGCCTATATATAAGTTAATAAATGAGCTGAATTTTAGGTAATCAGAGATTTTCTTATTTTTTTGTTCTTTTAAAGTACATTTTGTCATTTTGTATGTACAGAGTTTATAGTAATAATATAATAAGTTTTTTCAGTCATTGTTTTCCACTAACGGCTTTCGCCAGCTTTCAGAATTTAATAGTTATATTAGTAATAGTTGAAATTATACCCCCCACCTCAATGAAATGTGGGGTGGGGTGCTATACTTGACTCGCTGTTTGCGTTGGTCGGTTCGTCCGTCCGTCTTCCATATTGTGTCCGCTCTGTAAATCTTACACCACTTGAAGGGTTTTCTAAAAACTTGGCTCAAATGTTCACCTCAGCAAGGTAATGTGCAGACGCCATATTGCCAATGTGTCAGCTCAATGTTAAGATCACAATTGAATGTCAGACATCAGATAATCAAATGTTAACAAACCAGACAAAAGCAGAACCCATGTAACCCTTTTGTCGGCTTATGGTCAAGGTCACATTTGAAGGTAAAAAATTTACTTAAAAATGTTCTCAAATCTTAACATCTACTTTAATATTTACAACTTACTCATTTGTTTGTCTTTATTTAATATGTTTAACAAGCTTCCTAAATTCTACAATTTCGTTATATTGGACCACTTGATGGCCATAATTTTCTTTTCCTTAACATCCTCAAAATTTCACTGGCTTTTCACAGCAGACGGTTACACTACCTTTTATAGCACGGTTTGGGTGCAGCTCAAATTGTCGCCGATCTACTTCAGGTTGTACAAATACAATATAAGTAAACTAAAAACTTAAAACAACACTAAATAGTGGAAATAGTTATAATATAATAATTAAAATTATTATATAAAAAGGTGTGGATTATCACCCAATATCCGAACACGGAACATTCCCAGACAAGAATTTATAGTCCTTTTTAAAATACTTAATGGAGTTATGTCAACCCCGACAAGCAAACAATCTGTCATGGACCTCACATGTTATTTTTGTTTGTATTATCACATGCTTGAAATTGAAATATGAAATATTTAAAAAAAAGTACACATATGAATGTGTTTTTGTTGTTATGCTTAAATACTAACTGTTGTAAGATAACCTCTGATATAATGTTTATATAATCATACAGAAAAATAATCATATAGAAGCTTATACATGTATGAAACCATTTAACTTGAACTTAAATATGTCTATTTAATTATATAATATTATATAAATGTACATTTGTCATAATCATGTATCATAATTATGTTAATCGTTTGTATATATTTCATGATGTGTGTGTTGTAATCACTTAATTGAATAAAGAGTATTAATAATGTTTATGTCGTGATGTTGTTGTTGTATTGACTCAGATATTCGTTCAGTTTACGTGTACTGTTGGCATTTTGAAATCCATTCTGATAATTATATTTTACCGCTAACAAAATTGATTTAACACAAAAAATGAGCTACTTTTTATTTGTCAAATTTTCATCCAAATGTAAGACCCCTTTTTTTGTTTTACTTGCGTGAAAGTCTTGTTTACTACACGGTCATTGGTCAAATGTCAAGTCACATAAGCTATTTATAACCATTTGAAAGTTATATCGGTATGTTATTTTGTTTTTATTTTGTTTTTCTACACATAAGCTTCATATTATTAACCATGATAGTAATTGTATGAAAATTATAGATAGATAGACACTTAAAACTTTAACTTTTACAAGTTTTTCGTAATTTAACATACAATATATAATACAAATTTACAATCACATAAAAATGGCATATATAGGGAAAACACAAAAATACACACGCGCACGCACGCACATACGGTAAAAAACAACTTTTATCACAAGAAGAAGGATGATGGGTATGATAATATATTTAATTCAGATTTAGATTACAAAAATTATACACAACCCAGATTAGGTACAGTACAATATACGAATACCATTTAAAAAGTATAATTAATATGATGACTCGCTCGAGCAGAAAAAAGAATCACCACAAACTTACTGTTAAAGTTAATGACACACAGTATCACTGAACTCACTTTGGACAAGATTAGACAAACAACTTTAGCTATTCTAGAAGTTGATCCTATACCATCGCTAGATTGGAAGGGAAATGATTGTACCTTAAATTACACTGTGTACTGAGGATTTTCTAACTGTTATAAGCACAATATGCTATGGATTAAATAAATTTTCCTTTTATAGAAAGGGCAAACATGGATTTTATAATGTTTAAAAATTGTTTTAAAGTATGTCAGATGTTTGTCACTTGAAAAAAAGTAATACTAACTGTGAATTTATTTGTCATAAAAGTAGTAAAATGTAAACAATGTAGTATTTTGACTTTCATACTAAATCAATGTAACTGAACTAATTTCTAAGTATTGGTGGTTCAGGTAATTGTCAAATAAATAGCTGGAAGTACCGAAGCCGGCTTATTTTGAAAGGTGAATATATTTTCTATTTCATTATTCTGTCCTACGTTGTATATGCATATAACTTCTGCTAAATTACAACTTAAATGCGTACATGAGTTTGATATAATTATATAACAAGAGCTGTCCATGATCCAATACCTTCAGCAGCAACACTGCGCGAATTAAAATTATAAACACGTGCCCATTTGTACTTAGTGGGAGGTAACTCTGTCCAATAGATCATATTTTGGCTTTGTATTTGTAGCTTCTCTTCGAAGCAAAAACTACATAGTCTATCAAAAAATAACCTTTAAATTAAATAACGACCTTAAGTACCAGTTGACGAGATTTGGGGATACATTTTCAAAACTGTCTGCACAATTTTAAAGTTGATGAGTGTTGATAAAGCATATAATCATAGGAAGTTCATGTAAAGGGTAAATATGTAAGTTTAAGATCAAATTATGTTTTGTATAATTTGTATAAAAATATAAATGTGAAATAACAATAAAAAATCAAACTAAAAATTGATAATGCTAATTATTGCTAATCATGGAGCGGTATGGCTGAGTAATTTGTTCATTACAATTGTAACACAATGATTGTTAGAGAAGGCTCGAGTTAGTTTGAAGCCAGTCAGCCGTAGTCATGACTCATTTATTCAAGAAATTATCCTCATGGTACAGGATGGTGATGGTCCCCGACAAAATTAAAATTGAATACCTTGAATACCTCTTAAAAGAATAAACATACATTATATAAGTCAATTCACTTGCAGGTAATTTAGGCTCATTTTATTATTTACCTTTTACGATTAAATATCTTCAACTTCCTAGCATATTTAAAATACTTCCCTTACTAGTAGTTGTTTGACTTATTTTCGTGCTCAGATATAAAAATTCAATCCACCCCCCCCCCCCCCCCAAAAAAAAAAACTTCCTGAATGGTCAGAGGAGTCGATTTCTGCAGCATTTAGTGCAATCAAAACAGCAAACATGAGCATATCTACAGCTGCAAAAATCATGGATGTCCTTATCAGATAGAGTTCATCATAAAGTCCCACTTCATAAATCTAAGATGATAGTAAAAATAGTCTTAACTGATGACGAAGACATAGCACTTTGTAATAATATCACCTTCATGGCCAATCGTGGATTTCCTTTATCTGTGCCACAGCTCTTAGGACTTGCTGGTGTATAGGAGCGTAATAAAGAGGACATTTTTTACAACGAATGGGCCAAGTCGTAAATGGTGGCGCGGATTCAAACACAGAAACCTTAACCCGAGTCTACATCGCCCAGATGCAAAAGACAGAGGATGTGCGCGCCTTGGCAACATCAAAACTTACAGAGATTATTTTGAATTGCTTATGGATGCAAATAAACTCAATGACAAGCCAAGCCAGAGCTATTATTGATTGTGATGAGGCCGCTCTGTATCTCAACAAATCTGCTGGACAGAAGGTTATAGTGCCTACCAGAACTAAACATACACATTCTTTATCAGTAGCAACAAATGAACACATCTCCGTTCACTGCTGTGTTAACGCTGCTGGACATGCCATTCCTCCTGTGATCGCCTTTAGCAAAAGTTTGCAAGGTGGTGCATATCTTCGTAACAAACCAATTAACACCAGCTATGCCTGCTCTGACAGTGGTTTTATGGACCAGACACTATACTTTCACTGGTTCGAGAAAAAAGTTTCTCATTCACGCTGTTCCACAACGCCCACTGCTTCTGATACAGGCTGGTGTTTCTTTAAATGTTAGTGCCGAATTAATCAGATCAGCGATTGCAAATTACATTATATTGTTATGTCTCCCGCCCAAGACCACTCACATAACGCATCCATTAGATGTAGCAGTATGTCGGAAAATGAAAAGTGAAACTGCTAAAGAAGTAAGTCAAACAGAGATGGTTTAATCAGACCTTTGGTTTCCAAAATTAAATTCAGTGCTATGTTTAAAACTATATTCGAAAAAATGTTTTACACATCATTGTATTACGGAGGATTTCAGAAGATGTCCTCATCTTTCCGTACGATGCTTTTGCGATCATATGTTGATATCGATCCAAGCTCTATTGATCTCTCAGTAAAGTCAGTTCAGCCTGTTGTAATAAAAGCCTCTCCAGGTTCTACTACTTATCATGTTGCCTCGGATATCAATCCATGCGACAACCATTTAGCACTTGACAGCTCATTCTCTTGATTACAATGCAATGATAAGGAACCAATATGTGATGTAAGTTTTTCAGTCACGGAAGACGGTATACGTACCCTTGAACAATTGTCTGCCGGCACAAAAACTGACGCAGAGAATATGAGCAGTACACCAGATGAAGAACAGGATTGCCCGCCAAAACTGGTTTTTTTGCCGTCGAACACCTCTTAAGAAAAGCAGAATAAAGGAATGTTTATGCATTGAACTTAACAATCGTCTAAACAAGACTTGGTGTCATCTCAATAATAAAGAACGTGCTGTACACAATTTGCAAATCAAAATGAAACACCTATGATTGATTACAAGTGAAAACCACGACTGTACCAGAAAACGACGCACCAGCTAAGGACTGCTCTGTTATCAAACATCCACTAGTAAAGCAGGACTTATTCCAAATGATCATGTTAATGTGCTGGTTGCGCCACCACCGCCTTCTTCGTCTAAAGGTAAAAAGGAGCCAGAAAATGCAAAAGTCTTGACAAGTGCAGATGTACAACTAGAAAGTGAAGCAAACGAAAGATGAAGCAACATGATATAAGATTAAAGGAAGAAAGAAAACAGCAACGATTAACCAAGAAGAAAAAAAGAAAATGAATTGTTCAGAAAGAAAAAAGAAATGAAGAAGAATTGAACTGAGAGAAGAACAAAGAGAAGAAAAACATAAAATTCCAATGGGAAAAAGACAACTAAAGTTACGTAGGAAAGATGAAGCCCACTACATAACACACAGTATCAAAAACATAATCTTATTTTTTTTTTAATACACTGATTTTCTCCTAGGTATAATGAAGAAATTTGCCCTACGAAACGTGCAAGTAGTTGGAATGCACCATTACGCTTTCCGAAAGTTAGATCGGCTGGGATCATATAATTATAGTTGATATCGAATCTAACAATTAAAATGATTCAACCGCCATGGCAGTATATGATGGCTCACGTAAAGTCGGCTATCTGAAGCGAGACAGCGCGAAGTCAATACACGAAGTTGTAATTCAAACTAATTCCTTAGACCTATTGAAGAACTTTGAGTGCTGTCAAAATATGATGAACAAGATCAACAAGGAGGGGCGACGTTCAATGAAACATTTTTGTTTGATATTCATTGTCAGAGTAATTTGCAATAATTTGCATTTTTATTGGTTTAAGATTAAATTAATTTTTAAGATTTAAACAGTTCTTTATGTTTGCAATATTGTTTTTAAAAAACAGAAAATTTGAGGATTTTCGGTCACCATTGACGACATTTTGCACCATGTGTTGACGGCTTTACGGTTTATTTGTCCTATGGTCGTCAGTGAGACACCTGTTTGGTTTACAGTCTTGAATCATAAATGTTGTTTATACAGCATGCGTTAATTTTATAACAAAATGGCCAAAAGACGATGCAAGTTTGATTTGATGACAACAGTGAATAAGCGCATTAAAATGTATACCGTTGTGGCGGCGTGTAAAGTATTCAAAGTAAACGAGTATAGGGCGCTTTACGTTACAAAGTAATTCAATAAATTTAAACACTGATGGTATGTTACTATAGTATTTTTTAAGATATTTTCTGCATAACGTACAAATGTTGAACATACACATATGAAATGATACTTATCCTCTAAATTCTAAAATATTTAAATATTTGAAATCATGAAACTTAAAATCTATACACAAATTTTAATGAGAATAGTAGAAATCTTTCACACTCTCGACTTGCAACATGTTGCAAAGTTCCTATATAGTTGTCAATTTCGAAAAATGGAAATTTTCAACAACAACAACAACAACAAAAAAAAAAGAAAAAAAAGATAATGTGACACATCGATTTGCTGAGATTGTCTGTAATACCAAACTGTCGACATTCATTTCTCTTGATTATTTGACAATTACATTGTATTTTTTTTTCGAAAGGTTACCGCACAATTTCTCAAATTTAACTCATAAAACTATGCCTATGTATAGAGTAATGTGGTATTTAATGAGTACATCAACTTTGTAACCAATTTCTATCTGAAAAAAATCTAAGGAAATGAAGTACTTACTTTGCTTATAACTAAGTGGGTAAATACTACACGTGAAATGTCAACTGTTCGGCTGTTGTTTTTTTTTGTTGTTTTTTTTTGTTGTTTTTTTGTACAGATGAGTTGAAATATTCTGAGAAACTCAACTTGAGAACAAGCACTAAGATTTTAAGAAAAGTAAAATGATTCAAGATTCTTTTCATATACACTTACATTTTTTCCTGATTTACAAATTTATCTACCCTATATGGAAGCACTGGAGGGCCCTTTTGACTTCTGACTTAATGACTTTTGAATTGGGAGTTATGACTTTTGACTTGGGAGTTTTGACTTTTAACTCAAAACTTATTAATTCTTAGTTGTGAAATTAATTAATTAAACCACGCTTTAAGAGAGCACGTGAGTCAAAATATGAAATTCGTGTTTGCGTGTTGTTTTCTGTGCACTCTGTTGAAGATAACAGCTGGTGTGTTGCCAGCTAACCTGCCTTTGTCGTCTCCGAATGTTGATAAAGCATCACTCATTGAAGAATATTTCAAACAAGGTTTTAAATACAGTGAAATTTTTGGATTTTTGCTACTTAAGCATGGTATTTTGTTGTCACTGCGTCAGCTGAAAAGAATCTTGAAGAAGTTGAACCTGAAACGTCGAGGTGTACATTTGCATCGCAGTTGAAAAACGTTGCTCGTGTAATTGGCACGGAAATGCATTATAGTGGACAGTCTGTCGGTTATCGGACGATATGGCGTCGGATGAAAGTGAATCATAATATGGATGTAAGCCATAAAGATGTTATGGACATAATGAAGGCAATAGATCTAAATGGTGTTGAAATGAGAAAAGCACATCGACTTAAAAGACGTTTCTATTGTGCAAAAGGGCCAAACAATATTTGGCATTTAGATGGTTATGATAAGTTGAAACCATTCGGATTTTGTATACACGGAGCGGTAGATGGTTTTAGCAGGAAAGTTATCTGGTTAGAAGCTTCTGACACTAACAACGTTCCAAAACTGATTGCAATATATTATTTGGATGCATTGAAAAAAACACCTCGCATACTTCGTGACGATGCTGGAACAGAAAACAGTGTTGTTTGTCTTCTACAGCAGTTCTTTCGGAATGAAGCAACCGATCACTTTGCTGGTAGTCGCAGCGTTATTGTTGGAAGAAGCACTTCTAACCAGCGCATTGAAAGATGGTGGGGTACGCTACGTCAACAAGGAATACAGTGGTGGATTAACTTTTTGAAGGATTTGCGCGATTCTGGTCGTTTCAATGAACTCGACCAGATACATTATGAAAATTTGAAACCTAATACAAACACACCTGGATAGAATTGCTCAACAGTGGAATGTACATGAAATTAGACCTCAGCACAATTTCCGACGCACATTACGGAAAACCTGACATAATGTATTTTTACCTGAAACGTTTGGCGCGCTTGATTATGGTACGGTGGTTGACAAACGTGATGTGACCTGTTGTAAAGACATGTATTCAGTTCCAAAGAGAAAGTTTAACGAATTCAGCGAATTGGCTTATCTGTTAAAGCCCGACCTCCAAATCCCAGTAGATGCCGATTCAGCATTGAATTTGTTCCTGGAGTTGAATGATTTAGTGGCAAACTCGTATGAAGACTGAAGTCTTTTTAAGCCCTAAAGTTGTTTTGTGAGAGAACAAATGATCAACACGATCCATCATCATCATCATCATCATCATCATCATCATCTACATCATCATGATTATCATTATAAGTATGTTGACTGCAATGATGATTGTCATGATGCTGCTCCTCATGATAAAGGTCAACTTTATAATTTAAATAATTATGTTGTTGATGATATAAATAAGCAGAAGTTGATTTCGATGATAATGATTATAATCATGAAGATGATGATAACTATATTAAGGATGATGATCGTGATGATGTTGTAAACTATAGTATAATATATTTTATAGTTCATAACGTAAGTGGCATATGTTTATTCTTATGTTTGACAGTCAATTATAACAAACGAATATGTCACGAAAGTCAAATGTTATTTCTACGTTCAAATACATCATGGCTCACAAAGGTCTGTTTGTAACCGTTAACGTTTCAGTCAAGAAAAACTACGGACCTGTGACAAGTGTAGACCGAATTAGTCTGTGCAGGTGTGCAGACTTACTAGGGCCTATATACTTAACTTTCAATTAATTAGAATCTGGCTATTAAAATAAATTCACTGCCTCACGTTCATCTTTGTAGACCAAAAGCCCTAGTACGAAACTTGCACAGGATATCTAGCCAGTACTACCGTATTCTTCCTAGTAATCGCCCAGGGCGCGTAGAAAATTGTGAAAGGTGGGCACTTATTAGGAGTCAGGTCTTACAAAAGTATACAATATGTAAGAGTCACAGCTATGCAAATTCTGTTGATATGTCGTATTTTAAGTGGTCCCGTTTACTGACAAATCACTACAATGGGTTTGAAATGTGAATATTCACAGTCTTTCCTTGTACAGTGAAATTTTCTAGGCCCGCGGACATGCATAAAAATTTAAAATGTCGATTGTGGCACTCCTTATTCTTCGAATAGTCGAGCTATAAATTACAGGATGTAAAATCAAGGACGATTAACACAATTGTTTTCTAAAAGCAGCACAACATGACAATATCTTTTTAAAAATGTTAGTATTTATTATAATATTGATTTAAAAAGAACTTTTATTTAACAATAAACAATTGAAGTAGAAAAAAATCAGTATATATTATAATATTGATTTTAAAAAGAACTTTTATTAAGCAATAAACAATTGAAGTAGAAAAAAATCAGTGTTTAAATTTTTTTTGTTCCATTTCTTGGAGCAGCGAACTAGTAGTTGGGGCTGTTTTTTCTTCTTTGCCTTTCTATTTTTAATGTTGTCTATGACTTCCTTTATACGTTGTTTCCTATGTATGTCCTGTAAATTACAAAAAGATAAAAGTTCGAAAGGTGCTTCATTTTGCGCTTCATTTCATCAACATTGCTTACCTGGTGTTTTAATAATATTATTTTATCACTGTTGCACAAGACTCAAGAGATAGTATTTTGTGATTTTGTGTACTTCATTCAAACATTCTCAATTAATTGAAGTTTCAGAATTACAATTTTTTAATACTAACCATTAACGACACAAAGTATACTGTCATGAGATAATCAGATTACACATGGTTTAGTTGTTTTAATAAAACATAGCAAATATATTCTGATAAGTACTAATCTTTATTACAAATGGCATATTCTTATTAAGGGGAGGTAATTATGGGAGAACATGATACATATCGGTAAATAAAACAAAATCAAATCGATAACCTAAAAGAATTGAAGATGGAAGGTAGCGGGCACTACAAACCAACATATTTTTTATTTGGCCTAAGCACAATTAAAAACTGAATCACTTTAGTTTAGAAGGACTAACTTTATCAATGTTAATTCTTCTTTCAGGTAAGCTTAAATTCAATGAATCTATGAAGCGAAAATCACAGTATTACGGAATACCGTTAGGGCCATCGTGGTTGTACGTTATATTCCAGAGGGCGACAATGTGATAGTGCGACAACACGATGGTGATAGTGCGATGACGACAGCGCGATAACACGCGGACGACAATGCTATAGACTATCACATTATTGTCATCGTACTATCGCATTGTCGCCATCGCATTATCGCACTGTCGCATTGTCGTACTGTCGTCATCGCATTGTCGCCATTGCATTGTCGCGTTGTCATCATCGCACTATCGTACTTTCGTCACTGTACTCTCGTACTATCGCCATCGCGTTGTCGCACTATCACATTGTCGCCCTCTGTATTATAACGTTCAACCACGATGGCCCTAGCGGTATTCTGTACAGTATCACTGATAGCAAAGTTTTTTTTATTATTTTGATTTCTGTCAAGGTCTAGCTGATCAACTAGCTAGCTGAACCAAAGTGTTTTTGAGCCACTTATGGCCTCCTGGGTCTAGTTCTGGCTTTCAAATATAATATGCCGTTTTTTTTCATTTGAGGAGGCATTTTGTTCCCGTAATGTACAGTAAACTATAAATATGGGAACGTCGAATGTGTTTGACCAACCCGAATCCAGTCTCATATACATGGAGAGGACCAGATGAATAACCTTGATGAATAAAATTGGTGTGTAATTGTATGTTATGCATAATCAGTCATTTAAAGAAGAGTGTTTCTTTGTTTTTTAGTTTTGTGAATGGTATTAATACACTAAACGAAATCGATCATTCCGACAACCTTTTCTATGTACATGTATATATAGTGGTCAGAATAATTATGTAACTATATATATACTTGTATAGAATAATAACAACGATTCATGTATAAACACTTATCATAGTATCATCATTTTATATCAGTAAATGCATTTTGTAATAATTAAATCTTAACAAGAAGCCAATAACTGATTTGGCATATATTTTCGAGCTTATCTGCAAATTTAAATCTTATAGTACTTCTAAGTTTCATTAAGTATAGATTGTTTGATTGATGGAAGTTAGACTCGGTTCCCCCGTGAGGCTTGAAAGGAGTCACTTTTCTCACATTGAGGGAGAGTGTTAATTTCTTATGGTAAACGCATCTAGATCTCAGTGAACAAAAATACACAGACCGTCCAAATTATATTGCCCGATTAGTGATGGATATGTATAACATCGCTAAATTACATTATTTAAGAAGAATATTCAAGCAAACTATAAAAACTTACATCATCTGACAAATCGCTGTCCGCCATGTTGCATCTCCTGGCTTAAAATGAGCGGCAATGCATCATCACAAATTACAAGTCACAACTTAGAAGTCACAAGTCATAACTCCCAAGTCAATAGTCAAAAGTCATTTAGTCAGAAGTCAAAAGGGCCCTCCAGTGCTTCCAAAACCCTACTATTTTCAGTTTACTCATAACTATCTTCTCATGTTATCTCTTATCTATGGAAGCCTTGGAGGGTCACTTTTGAGTTTCGACTTATTGATTTATTTTACTATTTTCTTATGACTTTTGATTTATGACTTTTGATTTATGACTTTTGATTTTTGACTTATGGATTTTGTTATTGTCCCACGTGCTCGCCTCATAATTTCCAAGGAAAATATGGTAGAATATGACAACGATTCAGACGAGGAAAGTTCATTTACCTAAGTTTCCTGGGCACTTATATAAAGAAAAAAAATGTGTGGGCTCATATGCAAGAACAGAATGTTATTCTTATATAAGCCTTTTAAATTGATTTAGAAAAGAAAATACTTTGCTTGCATTGCATTGCATAGGGTATTTATCTTTTATTTTGATTTCCGGAATAGGGATATATAATCTCAAATTGACATACAGCGTATGTATCAAACGCTTTATATTTTTATATGGGTTCCAGTTTTAAATCCAAACCAGTCTCGCATTGTTGTTTGCTGCAGTTTCAATCGGGTTTCACCAGTAGTTCATTCTTCGTCCATCTTATATTGAATATAGACCAAATTATAGGCCTAATTTTGACAAAGAAATTTGTGGTTAAAAAGTTTCATGAAACATGGTATTTCAAAAACAATAAATCATACAGCTTTGAAACTTCACACACTTGTTTAAAACACGCTCTATGTAAGAAATCTCTGAATTGTATTGTTATCAAATTATGCCTCTTTTTCGACTTTGAATTTATGGTTTAGAATTTTCATGAAAAATAGTTTCTCAAACACTATTTTCGCGATTCCTTTGAAACTTAAAACACATATTAAGTTTTGACATCTAAGATCAATGACCAAGTTTCGTATGAGTGGCGCACAATTTGACACACTTATCCCATATTTAAAGCTAAAATGTTTTGTCAGAAGGTTTATGAAATATGGTCCCATAAACCGGTTATGATATAATATTGAAACTTTATTCACTTGTTCAGTATCAATAACGTAGGACACATACCAAGTACAAAGTACATGTAATTTGTATATAAACTTTTGTTTACAATTATGTATTAAGGGATTTTTTGTATTTCATTTTGTATATATATGTATTTCATTTCAATTGAGATAACACAAACTTTTAATGTTTTCAATTCTAGTAAAGCTACCTGTAGGAATTACGGACGTGCTGTTGAATGGTTTCAAAAACAAAGCAGTTGCAAGAGCATCAGCAATACATATTTGTCAAGTTTTCGGAGCCAGTTTAGAAGACTAAGAGGTTTCATTGCATAACAGTGTTCGTTCCGAGTGGAAAGTAGTACAGTTTAGCAAATGCAAAATGTCCAAACACTAGTGATTTGGTTTTCTTCGTTATTGTCTATGGAAATATTCAGACATTTTTGGAATACGAGTGTTACCTTTTCACACTTGTTTCAGACGCTCGAAAATTTTGAAGTTTTAACCCCACCACTTATTGTGGACGCTTTATTGGAAACATGCAATGTCACGTCCCGCCACGTTTATTTTATACTGTCTATATCTCCAATATGGTATAAAACTTGTATCGATAGACAGGTCATGGTGAGTCAGAGAAAAGTGTGAAAAATCATGAATTCATAATTCTGGCTTTCATAATTTTTAGTATTTGCCCATTGTAAATTTTAAAACTTAAAAGAAAGGTATCGAAATCAAACTTTGCATGTTCGTATAGCTTGGCGAGGCAGAAAGAAACATACTTCTTGCTATCATAGCTACATTTTAGAAAGTCCCCATTTGTTGTTGATTTTTTTTTTTTTCATACTTAGATTTTGTTAAACTCATAATTATCTCAAAAACTGTTGAAGGCATCAACTGATATATCTCGGCGAGACAGAGTGCATGTGTTGTTAACAAAACTTTTGATTATAACATTTAATCGTTCTCCTTAGTTAAACATCCCCTTTTTCGACATGCTGTTGGTTGGGGTATGCTCATTACGAAAGACTATGAGATTTTCATTACATATGAAGTAGGTTATTC
This sequence comes from Ruditapes philippinarum, assembly GCF_026571515.1. Taxonomy (NCBI): domain Eukaryota; kingdom Metazoa; phylum Mollusca; class Bivalvia; order Venerida; family Veneridae; genus Ruditapes; species Ruditapes philippinarum. The sequence continues at coordinate 19,610 of NW_026854546.1, forward strand.
TTCAAAAAAAAACAAAAGACTTGTGGACGTTATTTAATATATACATTATACAATGCATACAGTTTCTTAAAGTTAACTAGGAAATTTTTGGCTAGAGACTGTGTTTGTTTTTTCTCTCTTTTTAACATTTAGAAATGAAGAAATAACGCTCTGACAATGATTTTAAAAATCTTGACTTCAATAATAATACAGACACTCTAGCGTTGCTAGTTTACCTAATTTATCTTATGTTTTCAAAAGCTTCGTTAGAACACTCATGATTTTCTTACTTTTTCATCAGTAACGTATCAACGATGTGTTGTTTTGTAGAAATATTGCATGTATATATGTCCTCTGTGACGTAAATACTTGATGTTTTTGTTGATGGCAGTGTTTATTTTTAGCTGTTCCTTAGTGTAAGCTTTTAAGTAAGGCATGTGTGCTATTTTAGAAAAAAAATGCTTACCTCTGTATTTCTTATCTCTTTTTTTAAATTAAATATAATGAAGCTCAAATTCAGTTTGTTTTGCCTATCTAATACATTTTGTTTTCTTAAAAGACAACAATTTTGTTAAACAAAATAAAGCACGGTTGTAGAATAAAAAATGTTTGTTGTTATCTGTTTAAACGCATTTATTCCAAAAAAAATAATTGATAGCTCTGCCAACCTGTCACGGTCTAGACCGTGAGGTAAAAACCTTTGGTAGTGTGGTCTCTCGGTAGAGGTATATTTAGGTAGTCTGTTGAGGGAGTTGGCTGGTTCCACACAGTTAACTTCTATAGTGATTGCTTTTCTATTTCTATTTTGCTCATTTCAATCTCTTACTTATAATTTTAATGGAACACTATCTCTACATAGATGAATAAATTCTCTGTAACATTCAAATACTGTTTATTCCGGTGGTAAATTTCAAGTTTATTTTGGTTATAACAAAGTTACAATAACACAACAATAATTTGTCAACAAATGAGGACAAGGTCTTTTAATCGTTCCGGACCAGATTTAATATGATAATGTAAATAAGTACAAGTTTGAAGTAGAAATCATCAAGAGTTTTCAAGTCATATCTGTGTCAAAACCGTTTTCTAAATTTTATTTTATACCTATAAATTTTCTTCCAACGGATTGAAAATTCCGTATTATGTTAGTGACAAATACGGAACCATATATATGGAAATGCCGGATTATTTTTGACGTTGATAGCATTAGGAAACGGGAACCAAAATTATAAGAGGCGTCGCCGGTTTTGCAAAAATTACGTATTCATCCGTCAGTCATAAATTTATTTTTCATTCTCTGAAATTTCTTATAGAAGTGTAGTTTAATGAAAAGCATTTTACTAAAAACGAAAAGGTATATAATAAAAGTAAAATTACGTTGTAGTAGCTTTCTGAGGCTATGCATTTTTCTACACTTGCAACATTGGAAAATTGATATCTCACTCGACCTTCTGTCTCGCGAGATATCAATTTTCCACCGCTGCTTGTAGCAAAATACAAAGCCTTAAAAAAGCTACTACTACATAATATTCCGTACATATATCTCCTTTAATTTAATGTATTATAATGCCTAACGCTTGTACCCTCTTTAATAGTCAACACGGAAAAAAGCGTACCAGTCAACCGTGACTAAATTCAACAAAGAATTAAATAATCTATTTCAAGATGTAAAATGTTAATAAAAATTTGTAATAAAGCTACACATCTAGAAAATAGATCAGAACTGTTTAATCTGAATAAAAAAAATCGTTATTTATCAAGAATAGTTGATTTACTAAATACTTTATGCTACAGACGGCACTTATACATGAATGTCCCGAATTAAAACTTCTATACATATGATTTCACATTAACAATTGATGTTGATTCTTCACGAAAAAAGATCAACTATGATAAAAACATATGAATGCAATAATTCTAATGCAAAAATGAGGCTAGTGGCTTAATGTACTTGTAAACATCATATGACTTCAACACCACTCTCGGCTGATGTGCTCCCTTGCGTTTGGTGATTGTATCACAAATTTGCTTATTTTGCATTAATCTAAAATCAAGTAAAACTAATGTTTATATCAAGGCAAAGAGTAACAGCAAATGGCAAAAGTTATAAGTCAAAAGATAAAAGTCATAAGTAAAAAGTGATAAAGTGAAAAGTCACAAGGCAAAACCTAAAAAAAAAACGAGAAAATAAGTCAGCATTTATTACAAAGATCAATTATTATTTTTGAAATAACAATCATATCTATTTCTTTTAAATACCATAACACATCCTATAAAGTATGGTTGCTATTTGTTGCGAATGAAAAAGACGTTTGAATCTAATTAAACATGCTTGAAATTACACGTATAACTTATATGTCACGGTACGAATCTATTCAGTAGATGATGTGCAATCTCGGTCGGGACAGAACTATCCCTGTAAGGGGTTCCGGGTTCGAATCCCGGTATGGCTGCATATCTTTCTCCCACTGTGACATTTGACAAATTGGAAAGTGTCCCTGCCAGTCACGCGGGAGGGTTGGAAATCTTTAAAAGGACCATTAACTTGTACAATTTTTAAATAACTTAAGGAAGATTCCCACTACACGTACGCTTTTCGTGAAAAATTACATGCAAAGACTGTTTAAGAAATGACCCGTTAAGGTATGACCATCCTAATGCAATACCTACATTTCAAAAGTATTTATATTAGTTGCATGAAATCAGAGGGTTGTGGGTTCGAATCCCATAGGAGCCAACTTTTTTTCTTCATTTTTTCTTTTAACAGTATTTTTGTATTTTTCTAGCTATTATTAAGATGGAAAAATATGCTTGTTTTCTATTATTATAACTTTTTTACAGATATTCATTGCCTAATTAATGCTAAATCTAAGAGCAAATACGACATATAACATTTTCAATGCTTTATATATTACAAACTAGCCGGTTAAAGCCGTCCATATTTCACAGAATGAATCAATATACTTCTAGAAAGATTTTAGCAAACTTTGATACAAGCCCTTTGACTAAATGTAATTTTAGTGATTTTCAAAATTAAGAATGATATGATAAAAATGTTCAAATGGTGTCAAGAATAGTCATGCATTTAACATGCATAGTTCATTACTAGAATGTTATTATTTGCATCTAAACAAACAACACTTGCAAAACATGTTTAAATGAGATGACACGGATATTTCTTTAGACTCTAATAACATGTATTTCTTTTAAAAAAACTTTGTAATGTATATGTTCTGACTCATAATAATGCCTACAACTCCATATCCGCACGATAAATTTTGCTTAAATTTTGCATACAGGTGTCCTTTAGGTATACCACTTAACAATGTTGTCAATTTTACAATGCCTTATAGTGCAAATTAGAGTGGTTATAACTTAAATGATAATTTACAAATATATTGTTATTTGCTCAATATTTACAAACCAATATCTTAAAACAACCATATATGGAAGCGAAATCGTAGACATCGTATCGTCAACATCATTTTTGAAACTTAACCTATAGTAACCTAGTATATATCAATAATACGAAAAAAAAAATCAGTATTAGTCGTTTCAAAGCGTACGAGTGGTGATCCAGAAATAACCGGACTTACTCTCTAAACTATTGATTCTTTACGATTTTTGCATGAAGTCTGTACCAAACGTAATTCAGATCAAACTGATTCTGTTGGAAATTAAAATATTATTCTTCAGCTGTATTTCCGTTGTTTTATGCGTAGTCATGGAAACACAACTAGCGCAAGAGTGGGGAAAGTCATTTTTCAGTCACGAATTGCTATTTTATAGCTTATTTTGAACATAGTTTGGACTTCGCATTTTGGGGCCAATTAACGTCAGTTTGACATAACGTTATTGACGTCTTTTTATCAAAGTTTCAATGTTATAACGCTTTCCGTTATCAAACAACAAACTTGACATCATCTCCGCTAGTGTCTGAAAATGGCATCACATTCAGATCCAGAACAGCGAAATTATTAAATTTTGGTGCACGAACTTCTTTTTTTACCTAAACAAAACTTATTAAATAAAAAAAACATTCACTTGTTGGTAAATAGTATCAAAAAACACAGTTTATGAAGCATCGCGATCCTTAAGGCAGAAATCTTTAGAAGATATTCAAGAGAAGGGTTTTTGACGTTTTTAAACAATCAAAACTTATTCTCGCAACGCGCTTAACCCCAACAGATGTTTTTGGATGTTACCTATATATTACGGGATGAACATACACTGAACAATTAAATATGTCTAAATTCACTCCCAATCAAAAACGTGGTATGAAAAGGTCATTAATAGAAAATGGACTTTCAGAAAACTTGTACGTCCAACCGGGCCGTCAACGATTGTTGAGATGAGCCCAAAACACGCAGAACACATATGTGTTTGTATGTATATTAGTGTTGTTTTTTGCCATAATGCATTGAAATTTTCAGAAGTCATGCATTAAACATTGAAATTAATGTCAGATATCTTTTCCGGGATTTTCTCTTTGTCCGTTTTCAAGTTATGCGCCCAGTCCGGTTATTTTTTGATCACCCCTCGTATTTATATTAAATCTATTCTCAAAATTAAATCTTTCAACTCGGTACACAGTTGTAGTGCTGAATCAGCGTCCAATTGCATCTGTAGATCTGGCTTCAGAAGGGGTGCTAACTCTATGAATTCCTCACATTGTCTTCTTGGGCGTGAATACATGTTCTTTGCGAATATATACGTCTCTCAAGTTAACTGCATTGCCGAAGTCGTGAGTTTCATACAGACCTGGTACAAAAAACAGAGTGTCAAGTTTACCACAAATAACAGAAGAACTGGGTTGTTTCCCTATTTCATGTCATTGTGCAATCCGGTCTAACTCGGTTTGTATGAGGTCTATGAAGCAAAATTTTAAGTTCTCACATTGTATCGGGTCCAGATCATTAAATACACATGTATCGCGTAAGTCTTTGAAAAAAAAAATCCACCAATGGATTCCATTTTTTCTCGTTATGTACACCACCACTTCTCAATGCGTTGGTTAGATGTGATTTTTCCAGCTACAAGGCTTCGAGTACCAACTATCGGATCTGTAGAATCGTGTCTGAAGTATTGTTGCCATAGTAAAGCAATGCAGTTTTCCGTACCAACATCACAACCTAGTATTGGGTGGGGGGACTTGATAATGTTCATAAGGTGTCTAAAAGTATCTTGCAATAAGGTGTAGGTCGTTATTTGAGTACAAAACCTCTAACCATGTTATTTTTCTACTACACCCATTCACAGCACCATGGATACAAAATCCTTATGGTTTAAGTTTGACTTAACCGTCCATATGTCATATAAAATGGTCTTTTGGCGTAGCATACGCGTCGGCAAAAAGCGATGAGCTTTCCGCATCTCAATGCCATCTTGATCAAGCGCTCTCATTATTTTCATGTCGTCGTCTCCCTTGACGTACATGTGGTAATCCAGCATAAACCTACGCCATATTGTACGGTATCCTATGCGTTGTCCATTTGTTTGCATTTCTCTGTTTATAACATCAGACAAAGTCTCAAAATGAGTATATATTCCATTACGCCATTTTAAATTTAAGCGTTTAAAAAGTCTATTCACTGTACTAAATGACGTCGTAATGCCATGACGTACCAGAAAGTACTCTATTATCAGCAGAGTTTTGTTTGTTATAGATGTTGAGGTAAGGTATCTTGGCACGGTAACTTTGGTAATGCTGAACAATATAATGATGAAGACACAGATCAACATCAAGGTTTTCATCCTCGTTACCTTTTGTCCAGTAGTTGTGTCTGAAATAAGAGATTATCTTTTATCTAAATGTTTATACATTCATATTATATAAAATGGGTAATTCTCTTAGCTCCGTTTTTTTAAAGATTGATAGGTGCAAAAAAAATATTATAAATGCTAGTAGGATATTTTCTAACTGGTTCTATATCTATGTTTGTTCTTAAGTGTTCTTTTCTCAATTGTTAAAATATACAACAAACTTAGACATTGATGCTAAATGCAAATGGTGCTCGATCACAATTTTAAGTTAACATGTATGTATGAACATAGCACTTGCCGTTATGTTAGCTCAATAAAATTCTGAATTGCGATACATGTTTAATATTGTGCACCATGCCATTTTGACACGTAAAACTTGTATTCCCTGTCTACTTGTAAAACAGTTATTTGTTTGTTACCCATGGACAGATTTTGTGATGCGGACAAAAAATGTATAAGCACTAATATAATGAACATATTAAGAACATAGCAGATTGCACAAAACACACAGTCATACTTGTGGAATTAAAGTCTGTGATATGTTACCACTATGGGATTATATCAAATAATATTAAATTCCCCCTTAACACATCCTCTCCTCCATGACAAATCTGAATGAAATTATTTAAAACGTTTAAAAACATACCTGAAACCAAAGTTGCTGCTTTCAGCTTCTAGAGCACGTGTAAAATGGGTTAGTCAAAAGTCATAAGACGTAAGTCACAAATCAAAAGTCAAAAGTCGAAAGTCAAAGGTAAAACATCCGTAAGTCGAAACTCAAAAGTGACCCTCCAAGGCTTCCATTCTTATTACCTGATTTACAAATTCCACCGAACACTTTTAACGTACTTTTTTCATCTTGGTTACTCCATTCCGCAGATTTACACTTACTCATCACATTAACACTATTAGCCAGAGTGACAGTCATGTGGGTTTTTTTATTATACCGAATTTCACTGTTTTATCAGGGGAGAGAACTAGAAAATTACTTTTTAAGTCTATATAGATTATTTTCCCCTTTGGAATATTGCAAAAAAATTATTGATCGGGTGATATTCATTTTCAGGATGATAGATCGAAAAAATACACATGATGTCACATAAGGCTATAAAAATAAATGTTTTCGTGAGGAAAAATAAATGGATGTATCACAAACCCGTGCCGCCGTCCGTAAAAGCGATATTGCAAGGTCGTGCATATATTTTGACATAACGTAATTTGCGTAGGTGTCGACATAAGGTAACTATTAAGATCGCAGTAGTGACTGGCTTAAACTTTAGTAAGTGGAATATTGAATCAAACGTGTATTACCGTTGTTGTTGTTGGGGGGGGGGGTATTATCATGAATGTACAAGGCTTAAATTGTAATTAAAGCCGTGCATGGTACATAACGTCATATAATTTTCTTCGTTATTCTAATAATAAACTAAAATAATATGCGTGATTAAGGTAAGGGTGTGTTTATCTTTGTAATTAGTGTCTAAAACGTATTTATGGTTGAAATGTTTTATCAGTAACTTTGATAGAATTTATGTAGGAAACATGTTAATGTTCGCTGTCATACTTCGTGCTTGACCAAGCTTAAAATTATACAGTATGGGATTTTATCTATACAAAACGTAATTTCTTACATATATGTTTCATACTAAAATTTGATAAACAAACAAATGGAAAATAACAATTCTCGCTATTCTTTAAAGTCCTCATAATGCAGAAATGCATATACCTTTGGACCAATAAAGGCATGCAAACAAAACATAAAAAATAGAAAATGATATCGCTAACATGTTATGGGCAAAAACTGTTAAAAGCACAAACATGATGTTTTATATACTTTACGTGCAGTGTTGTTAATCGAGAAGAGGCCATAACGTTTCACCTTTACAATTTGATCATCCCTTAAATGCTATGATTCAAATAGTGTTGTCTATTTTAATATCAACCAATATTTCACTACATATGTTCTCAATATAATTTGTATAATACCAATAAATCAAAACCATTTCTTTCTTATTACAATCAACCGTTTTATTTCAATTTCTTCTTCTTCTTCTTTATGGGGTGGTTGGTTTGTTGTCCCGTCTCTATCAAAATTTGAAACAATGCTTCTCCGACAGATATTTTTACCATGCTCCAATAAATAAAGAGATTATTTCATTTTTCTTGAATAAAAAACCTAACCGGAGAACAATCATTTTTCAGAATCAACTATAAAATCTTTACATCAATTTTTAGCACAGGGAATAAAGTAACAAATTAAACTAGGTGCATTTGCTTTGACTTATCTGCTCTTTAAAATGACATAACAGCGCACTTTCTCATGTTTAATAAATTTGTTTCAATTTTGAATTTCTTAAATTGTGCAATGCTTGATAAATTTCTCTGCACTTGTATGAATGCATCTTCATTGTCCTTAGAAAAGTTGTATAACTTTAAGCTTTGCTAAATTTTAATAAGCGGGCGGCTATTTACGGTTTACGATAGAGTTATAAAATCTTCATACAATCAGACTTTTAGTGATCTTTTATCGTATACTCGATCCTTTGCTGAGAGTAAAATAAATGGATGTAACCATATAGAAAATTGACAAAGTCTAGTGTATCTTTTATCATGCCATTACATTGATTTCTGTTGATAAACTGAATTGATAAATTCACCCTCAGCTTTATCAGACATATTGAAAATTGAAAATGAAGAAAACAGAATAGTTTTACCTTTTACTAGTCTGAAAATATTAAACTGATAAATTTAAACGAATATAATTTTTGAATATCAAAGTCTCTCTTACATTTGACTAAAAACATTTGGGAATATTTTATATAGATATGGCCCTTGGCATATTACTGCGCAAGGCATGAACTCGAGAGGTTCTTGACATTTTTTGTTTCATTTGAAATATAAAGAAAGGAACGCATATTTAAATTGCAAACATGATAAATAGAATACCAAACGAGCGTCTGATATTATGTAATTTATCAGGCTCGGCACGAAAACAAATGAAGGGCGGGGCTCCTTTTTTTTCTAAGCCTTTCTTGATAAATTTTGTAATATCAGACACTAGCATGGTATTCTCTACATATCAATTTTCAAAATCTTCAAACCTGTGAAGACTGGTGGTTAAGGCTTAATACCATAATAATTATTATGTTTTGATACTATGCAAGTGCATCAATGTCTATTTTGTGAATGGTCTCACAAATCTGTAAAATTAGTCAGAAGCATTTTCCGCATAATTACAAAATATTACTACACCATATTATTGTACTGTTAGTCTTTTAAATACCGGCTTAACAGGTATATAATCTTCAACACTTTCAGACTTCTAAGAATCGAAAACAATGATCCAAGAATTTTATTCTTAAGTCAGCTTCTTTAGTGAGCTTGTGGTCGTGCATCCCTGAAATATATTAATTAGGCCATGCAGACTTGAATGTAGCCGAAACCTAACCTTTAAATAAAACAATATGTAAGTTAATGACCATGAAAAGTATCCAAACCTTGACATCAATTACATCTGTAATATAAAGGTAACGACTTTTATTACACGTCGTTTATCATCGAAAAATAGTAACTGAAAAAAAACACAATAGTTTTAGATAAACATTTCCCCAAATCAGTGTTAACCTTATCTGCATTCTAGCTGATGTTAGGTTAGCATTACAACAGTGTGTTCTCTGAAAGAATTTAATGCCAAAGCAAAGAACTTATATGACTTTATAATAAACATTCAATAGAATACGTAGTTACGGAATCTCATGTCTATAATTTCCAGATGAAATATAAAAAAGGCGATTGATCAAGAGTGTTTTACTTCTTTCCATCGTTTTTATGTATTTGTATATATATATGAAATATAAATCTAGGTGAAATCGTTTCAAACTCTTATTAACAAAAAATAAAATTCACATCCTTATAATTTCATCTAAAACGAAAAGTAAGCTGGCAAAAGATCAAAATTCTGTTTAATTTAACTAGCCAAGGATTTGAATACAGTTTTAAACAGGACTGGATGAGACCATAATCTTTTCACCGATTTTGTTAAAATATTGACTGAGTAATTGTGTTTTGTTTTGCATGTTTTCATCAGTCAAAATTGTTAATGTTTGTGTTATGTGTATTGTTTTGTTTAGGAAAACAAAATATAATCTGATCAGATGTAAAGACGTTTATGACATAGACTATGAAATAAATAGCGTGATGCAATGGTATTGTTCAAACATGTATTTACTTATACAAGAATCCGATAATCATATCAGTCAAAAAATAATACACTAGCAAACTGATATATATACAGAGCTGAATGTTACATGTACAGTTTATACAACAGTAAAATCACTTATAGCAGCCGTGAAAACACTGATAAACATTGTTCTATAGATGCGCGAAAATATGACTATTAAGAAATTATTGGTGTAGAAATATTCGCGCTGAACATGAATTCGCGGATCGAATGTCACCGCGAAGATCGCGAAAATTTGAAGTCTGCGAATATTTCTACACATACAGTAATCCAATTTACTTTTACATGTATATTCTTGGAATGAGAGAGAAAAACACATTATACAACTTAAGAAATTGAAAGTTCAAAAGTCGCCATTGCTTTTGACATATTTTTGTTACTTCCACACATTTATTCATTCCACCAGTAGAAATTATAAAAAGTATCTAAACAATACAGATAGAAAGGCACTACTTTATCGTAAGTTAAAGGATATCTCCATCTCACAAGTTCCTCGGCAACTCCTTACTGTATACACTTTAAAATCTGCAATTCTAACTCTCGTACGTGTGTTTAAGAAATTAAACGGTAAATGCTCTAAGAATAAATTTAAATAGAAAAATCTTAAAGGGATTACTTTTTGGGCGTAAACTATTCAGTTTATAGTTATCCGCCGTATCTTCCCGGCATGTAAAAGGTTTCCTATAGAACTAAAGCTCCACCAATTTTTCACTTTTTTCCAAACGAAAAGATCAAGGGTGTAGTTCCCGTAGGAGGCTTTCGTGTCATCCATAAAAAATCCTCTATGTGAGTTAACAACTGCGCCAGCTTGTATAACTTTCCTACGCTCTGATTCCAAATATCCAATATCGGCGTCATGATCCCATGGTATGACGTCACAATATCTATACGCACCTAAAACTGTTCCGTAATCAACCCAATATGTCACGTTGTACATCTCTAATGCACGTGACACAGTTTTTATCAAAACTCGTAAATTTTCACTTTTCTGTGGAGAAATGTCACACGGCTCGAGACGTTTCTTGTTCAGATTAATATAAGCAAAGGCAATTATTCCAAGAAAAAATATCAAAGCTATTTTAAACGAACATTTCAAACGGCAACATTTTTTATCACCCATTATGGAAATGAGTTTGTTTAATATCATATCAGATATGTAAATATATGCATGAAATGCCTAATTTTGGACCAAAATGGATAAAAGGAATAAAAAAAACATTTTTAATGAAGTAGGGCGAAATGATATTTGGATCAATGAAGATAATCTCCAAAGGAAAAAAATTGGGCAAAGAATTGGGAAAAAAAAGTTATATTAACATTACAGCGTTTTCAAAACTGGCAGGTGTCAACTAAAGGACTAAATTATTCAATTATACGTAATACGCAGTCAAAAAAAATACGTACATTTATTTCAATTATTTTAGAAACGGTTAAACTATAAGGAATCACATGAATATTTTCTCTGTAAAATTGTTGATACTGTCATAGGATCTGTAGACCAATACTGTAATGTTCTACTTATTCCATTTGTCTTTCCTTGAGTTGTCACTGCTGTCAGTGTAGTCATCACTTTTATACAAATATTATGATTTTTGTTCTTCTTTTTTGGTGATGATCATGTTAGGTAATTAATTCAAACTGACACATTATTGATATTGTGCGAATATAAACTCATATGGACATTTTCTACTCTATTTTTATCATCTTAAATATAAGTAAGTCAAGCCTTTTTCCTTGACTTCTCTAGTTTTAGTTGTGTGTTGCTTTTTTGTTGTTGTGATTTATATTTTGTGTATGTTTTTTTTTCATGTTAAATATAGGTCAAGCGTTTTTCGTGACTGCTCTAATTTCCCATAAGTCTTTTTTCTTAATATTTTTACACTTGTTTGTCAATATGCCTATGATATATGATACTTTATGCATAAAAGATGTTTAACTTTTTTTCCATGCTTTCTTTTGCAGATCTCTACCGGAACCATGTATTGCTTAATTGTGTTTGCATATCCTCATGTTGTATTTATAATACCTTGAGTGAAAATATTTTTGTCTGTCTGTCAGTTCATCAGTTGTATGCAAGTATTATTAATCCTTTCCTCTATAATTGTTTATGTTATGCAACCGAACTCCTTGTCCACGTGTATATTATAATTATGCGAATTTTTACTTAATTGATGTTTACATGTCCTATTTCTGTAAGACAGGTTATGACACTTCTGCTAATTTAGCTAAACTGATACTTTTATCAATAAAATGTTGATTATTTCCAGATATGTTAAAAACATTTGGTATCCAATTTTGTAAACTTTTAAAACTAACCATTCATTCATAATCAATTATTAATTTATTTATTTTCCCTACACATTTACGCGAAGTTATGGCTTTACACTACCTTTTGGGGATAGCGCGGTTTCGGCGCACTGATCTACTTCAGGCTGCACAAATGCAATATAAGTATACTCTGTTTCTTTTTAAATCAATACTAAATAGTGTTTTATAGTGTTAATAAATCAAATAATTTTAAAAAGTGTAGATTATCAAATTTAGTTTCAGCCACCCAATATCCGAACACGGAACATTCCCGGACTAAGACTTTATAGTCCTTTTTCAAAATACTTAATGGAGTAAAGCTAACAATCTGTCACGTGACCTTACAAGGTAATCACATTGCTTGTTATAGTCTATAGTTTTTTGTTGTTGTTTTTTAACGGCTCTGAAAAGACATTCATTTGATTTTAATCTGATTTTTTAAATATCATAGACTTTACCAAAAATAAGTGCAAAACATATTAAAAAGAAGAAAATATATGAAATAAATCTTCGTTTCAATTATGTTGAAAATACATGTAGTTATGAATAAGGAAAAAAACATGTACATACCCGGTGTCGATCTTACAACACGCATGACACTTAGAAATAATAAAAACATAACATGTTATGTTATGTTTTTAACAAATTTTAAACCGTAGTTTACCCTATTGCACTATAACGGTCAGTATGATTATTCCATACTTTGCAAAATAAATTACATTTAATCACATCTAACTGATACATCACACGAAAAATTACCGAACATTTATCAAAGATTAATATATTGTATGCATTGGCCGTATAATCAGTATGCAATTGACAGGTTAGTAAAAACCAAACATTTTAATGGCTAGAGCTTAATAAAGTGTATGTTGTTGTATTTTACTCAGATATCTTTTCAGTTTACGCGAACTGGTATCCAAAAATATACGGGATATGATTTGAAG
>NW_026854547.1:0-89267 GCF_026571515.1 Ruditapes philippinarum
GGAAAAAAAATGAAACAACAATGCACAAATCAAGTAGCACGTTAAGCACACAATTAAAACGTATTTAAAGAAATCAAGAAAAATCATTGCATTAAGAACATTTTCAAAAAAAATAACATGTGAAATATTTTTGTTTTAAAGTGCTAGAGCCATTTGGCATTCTGAACAATTGTTAATAGAAGAAGTATCTGTATGAAAAGCATGCTAATTAAATAGATTTAATACAAATGGTTTTGATGGTTGAAACAACTTTATTGCCCCCAAGCTTTGATTTATTTAACTTGCAATAGATCGTATGGTGTAATGTAAAGCCGTTTGCTTATTGTGTTCATATCAGTTTTATCAAATAAATAATTGCTGAAAGATAATATTTATGTATGTATGTTAAGTATATTTGAGAATGTAAATGTAACTTAAGTATGACAATATCATTTAACTTATATACCACTGCTTTATAGGTAAACATGATTACCGCCTGAACATTGCAAAGAAAGCAGGAGCAAATTTCGCACTGAATGTGTCATCGGTCAAGGACCCAAAAGAAGTTGCAAAGATGGTTATAGATGCATTGGGTGGCAAAGCTGACATGTCTATAGATAGCACTGGATTCCAGAGCAGTATCCAGGCTGCTATCTATGTAAGTTTAAAAGAAAATGTGCATAGGTACTTTTGTCAAAATAACTTTCAGGCTGTTAATTCATTATTTTATAAATACCTGGTATTTATACATATATCATAAATAATAAAAAAGCAACATTTCCCAATAAACATACGATTGTCTGTCTGTCAGATAAATCAGGAGTAGTGTCTTGAATTTACACATATAGCGCATTAAGTTTGTACTAAATTCTAAGCATACTGGTACTAAACCTACTACAGTATTCAAAATGTGCTCGCAAGCCTTATATTCTATTTCTTAGTTAGAGTAGAAAAACAGATTTAATACTACTCAGTTATTTAACAATCCTGTCTTCTTGAACTATCAACTATAGATATAGTTTCTTTTTCTAGGCAACCGGCAATGGCGGCAACGTTACAATCAGTGGACTGAGAGAAAATGTTGTTACATTACCAATAATAAACGCTGGCTTAAGAGAAGTTGATATCCGTGGAGTGTCCGTGAATGCACATTGTTACCCAATAGCACGTGAAATGATAGCCTCAGGTAGACAATACATTTGTATATTCTTTTTCCAATTGCAAAGCATTAAAATATGAGCTTTTTTCTCTGTTTGCATTTACTATGTGATTTATACATTTATAAACATGCATAAATTCAACTTACTAGTATGTGATAATGACATATTCATCAACAATAAACATGCTGTGTTCAAGGACTCACCTTCAACGATTTGCAGCGAAGCCTTTGTTATAGCCTTTGTTATAGCTACATGTTATACGACATTTTAACAAGTCACCTTTCTTGTCCTGAAGTTTATTATATAATATATATCAATGAATGTTTTGATTCAAATATTTGAACAGAGGAGGGGATGGGTATATATTCTTATATTATATTTGGTTATTTGTAAAAAAAAAACGTTTGCTTGTTGCAGGTCGGTCAGTGAAAATCTTTGGTTAACCCGGGTTTTCCTTTGGGAAAGGGTTTAACGAGGCTTTTTAAGATGGCGAGGCAAAAAATGCATGAAATTAGTCGTTTGTAATAAAATTAGACTTTGATAACAAAAAATTGGGTTTTCTTTTAGTTAAAATATTATGTAAAAGCGGAACTGTTATTTTATTGTAACTTTTTAAATTACATTAAGAAATTTTATGAATTTTTTTTTAATAAGTAAAACCTGTTAGAAAAACGAAAATTTTGATTTAGAGGTTCTCAAAAAAAATTAATCTACTTTAAACCTTTAGTGAGTATCTTTTTTTAAAAGATACCTCTTGTATTTGTTTATGTCATTGTCGTTTCTTATGTACCGTATGTTGCAACTGTCATGAAAATTATTATTTTAGAATGTATGAAATAATTTTATCATGCTATACTGAATTGGTTAAGATGTGATTTAATTTTAATCCTTTCACTTTTTCTTTTTTTTTATATATCCTCCTTTCTTTTTTTTTGTTATGTTTTGTAGATCTATATATTTTGGATAAATATGTAATAAACATAAAAATAAAAATAAACATAAAAATGAAATGTACTTATGGTAAAATATTAAATATTTTGGCCTTATGTTTATCGTTACTTGTTCTTTATACGGGTTGCCAAAATAACTATATATTTGAACATTTTTTATTCATTTGCACGTTTGAGTATTTAAATCAAATTAAATTTTGAAATAAACAATTGTGGTTAAACTACTAGTATTTGAGTTCATGTTCCTTTGGCGTTCCATAGATTTATGTATTTTTGTGTTAGTTGTTACCTGTAAAACGACTGAAGGTTACATATGAGGATGTGGTTTTTGTTCAGATTTATAGGACGTGACGGATATCATCAGTGTATACGACTATCATAATTATAACACATGAAATATACTTATGTTTCTTAAACCTTAAACATACCTTTAACTGAGATATAGTCAGCGTGTACATTTGATTAGCCACAAAACAAATCAAGTTTTCTTCTTTTTTTAGAAAGGGCAAACGTCTGTTTTATAATTTCTAAATAATTGCTTCAGAGTTAAATGTTTATCATCTAAAGAAAGTAAGGCTGGATTTGGAATTATTTGTCATGAAAGAAGCAAAATCTGAACAAAGATGTTTTTTTACTTTTACTTTTACTTCTATACAAAATAAAAATGTCATATAACTGTACTAATTGACAAAAAGCATCAGAGACAAAAGACAGTTCAGGAAATTGGCCAAAAAAGTACATGTAACTGAAACAGGACACCAAGAAAAAGAAATTTGAGTAATAAAAACCACAACATTTATTGAGCATAACTGGCCTTTAAGACGGATTACATGTATATCATTTACCATATTGCGTCTATTCAATGCGTTTTTTTATCATAAGAATATTATTATAGAATCCTTACCACACTTTCATGTTGATTCAGTAACAGTGTCGTGCTTTTGTTAAAAAAAGAAATATCAGAAAGTCTTAATTACGCGAAATTAACCATAAACAAATGCAAAAAGGAAATAACACGAAACATAAATCCAACTAATTAGAATTCATCATAAGCAGCGTGTACATTCCATACTTGTACTTGCATTGAAAACCAGTCACAATTTACATTTACCCCGTTAAATTTGTTAAATCTATTTAGAAAATGAAATTTAGAAAAAGCGAGATCCTTCAAGGGCAATGAAGACAAAACTAAACATGTGAAAATAAGAGACTTGTTTTGTGTGTCGCGTAATTCTGTTCATGGGCCTTAAGGCCTCAACAGACGGTAGGATTTTGAAGTACAACACCAATTAAAACTAAGATGTACAGACAAATCTTAATGTGTGAAGGCTACAATTTCTTGATTTCGGAAACCTTATGTCGAGATGTAAGGGATAGGACATGTTCTATTTTGAAAATCTTGTCGTATCGATTTTTACAGACCTCCCACAATGACAAGTAACAGATAAGCAAATTATCTCCTGATAATGGATGTAATGAATGAAATTCCAGAACAATTAGGGCTAAAAGGTAAACATAGTAGTAAGATGGGGTAAAATGATGTTGAAAAACTCTTCAGGAGACCCAAAGTTGTGTTGTGTTCGAATCCCAAATTATTCCGAAAATGATTATGTCACGGTATTGAGTTGTTCTGTAATTACATGAATTTGGGGAGGGGAGGTAGTTTGTAGGCGGCCACATAGCTAAGTCAGTAGAGCCGCAGTACGGTATTCCGAGGGTCCCAGGTTTGAGTCTCGATCAGGCTTCACATTAAAAAAATATATATATTTATATATATTTTTAATGGAGGTGTTTTCAATCATCATGGCGAAAAAAAGTATTAAGTGAGTAAAGTATGTAAAGGATCAATGTAAAGGGATCCTTTTCAGGGGAAACCTCAGAAGATTCTTACAGTATAGAATTGCCGTCTGAATGCAAGTGTTGTATAGCTTTGAAAATTGTACATCTTATCTCTAATTAGTGCTGTACAACTAAATCCTACCGTCTGTTGAGGCCTTAAATTAGTGAACCTTTCTATATGCCTGTAGACCGTAGAATGTTTAAGGTAAGCGAAAAGAAGACTATTATTTACTAATTATTTCCTACAATTTCTAACAATCGCCTAAACATATTTGTGTGTGAATCTAAACTCACCAAAATGCAACTATGATACGATACTCCAAAGCAAAAGGCATCCCCCTAGTTTTCCTTCCTCAGACTGCACCTTTATTATAACCGAGCTAGCTCTTGTGGAAGACATTTTCACGGTCTTGCTTTTGATATGGAACTATATCAAAACATTACAATAAAGCAGTCAGGAACAAAGACTATAATTATTATACTGGGATATTTGTAAAGTTTGTTCTTGAACACACAAGTTTTGGGTTGATGAACACATTTTTTACATCGTTAGACCGAGTACATAATACAGACATAATTGTAAAGTATTGTGAAATACAGTTAACAAATATCATAATTGAATCACCATCACATATTCGCCACGGATTGACGACGTTACACGTCAAATACTCAAGGTCAATTTTACATTTTTTCTTCTTCAAAATAAATGCAAGTTAACACCATTTCTGTTAAACCCTATAAACTTTTCGTACTTAAACGGTAGTTTAACTTTTTATTACGTTTATACTTGGCGGAGCTTTAGAGCGCGCAACATTAGTAAAACTTACTTCGTGTTGTTCTGGTGTAACACAATTAGATTTTTTTATGTTTTATCAATTCTAAAATATAATGACTGAGGCAAATTTAACAGCTGTATTTCATGGAATAGAAGATGTCCGCTTGGTAAGTTGGTTTGATTTAGACAAAAGCAATTTATTTCTAAAAATATCTAGTTTAGAATTTTTTGCATACAACAACGTACAGACTATAATTTCTTTCAATGTGAACTTACCAACAATAGAGGGTAAATGCATCATTTTTCGTGCATGTCATCTGCATGGGCGCATTTAAAGCCCGAGCCCACAGGGCAAATGATAAAATGAGGCCGATGGTTTCTGCAGATGAATGCTCGAAAAAGATGCATTTGCACTATTCTTGCATAAAAGGAAATGTATGCTTCGGTAATGTCGCGTTTCGTTGTCTAATTTCCTAAAAGAAATCGGCTTCGTCGTGCTTTTTATGTGCTAGTGCGATGTTATTTAACAGTAATGGTTTGATAATGAAATTACTGGGTCCGTCTTTTCAAGAAGCTATTTTACGTGGCGCCAAAACTTATATTAAAATGTACAGCAACGGCGCAGACACGCGTAATGTTATCTGGCAATGCATGTTTTATTCCCTGTGAACGAAGTTTTTATACAAAAATAATGGACAATACCAACCCTTAATCTTTGTTGGGTGTATAATTATTGTTATAATTTCAAGTAGATCTTCGGAGCGAACAAAGTACATCTTATGGACATTTAACATAGATAGCGAGCTTTATCTCCATATCAAGCTTTCAATTATTATGTTAGATTTTGTTATTTATTTAAAAAAAAAACACAAAAAAAACAAAGAAACAAACAAACTAAAAAACGAGAAACTATTTAAACAAGACATACATAATTAAGTTTAAAACTTTTAGCCTAGATTTTTCGACCGCATTATGATTGTACTTCTCAAACCAAAACGTTGACCTCAGTTAACCAGAGATTTACATATATATCATTCTTGCCCCGAGGATATTTGATATGTTGTATTTTTTTTTTACCTCAAATTTTTGTATTTGTTACATGGACAGTTAAGTTAGTCCTTGAATGTATAAAGGCTATATCTTACAAAAGTAAATACAAATATCATCATGAACAGAACAGAACAGAACAGAGTTTATTTCATAACTTGTACACACATAGGTACATCGTTATTACAAACATTTTTAAATATAATTATAGGTCACATATTTTACAATTACACATAAAGAAAAAACAAATCAATACAATACTGAGCAATGGGATATTTAATACATACAATGTGATACATTACATACACTGACAAAACTCCATTTATCAATTATATATCCATTTTTTTAAATTACTTCTGTAAATGAATAATGAAGAGTACTAAATTTAAGCGGAGAACAAACTATAACTTCGCTTTTAATCGAATTTGTTTGATAAATTATTTATATAATAATATACTGAAAAAACATCAAGGTATATATAATCAAAACTGCATCATAATACTATTGAAGATTTCTGAAGTAATCATTTCGTTTGATGTTTGCCTTTTTTAAATAATAACATAAGTTTGTAAGTACTTTATGACTTTTAGATTGTAGTAGTTCTATAAATTTGGCCATACTAGGCCTAATGTAAAAATATCGCTTAATGTATTGACTACGTAGATTTTCATAAGCACTGCATTTTAAAACAAAATGATATTCGTCTTCGAGTTCGTTAGTATCACAGAATTGACAAGTTCTTTCGTGGCGTTCTACACGGCCTCGACCATACCTTCCGGACTCAATTCTAAGTCTGTGAGAGGACACTCGAAGGCGTGTAAGAGCGCTTCTAAAAGATTTACAATTAATCTTATCTAAATATAATTCATAACAGAACTGATCTTTTACATATGAATATAGATGACTGAGCACACCATTACTAGATACATCTGCACGCCATTCTTGTAAATAACAATCGATAAGTCTTTGTTTAAAAACAGGTAAGAACTGTTTTAACAATACACTATCGGGAAATTCCATATTTCGGCAAAACCAAGTACCGCAAGCAGTTTTTTAATTTTACATGGCCAGTTATTTGTGCCATTTTCACATTTGTCACTGGCATTTTCGTAAATGCATTTTAATATAATGTTATCCGTATTCAGTAATTTAAACCAATACTTTATTATATGTGTGTACCTAATGATAAATAACGGATACCTCCCTAATTCCCCGTAGACCGATACGTTACTTGTACTTAATTTAACGCCCAAAATCGTTTTACAGTATTTGAGATGTACACGTTCTAACTCTTTGGACTTAGTGAAGCCCCAAACCGGGCAGGCATAGTTTAAGATAGATCCCACAAAAGCATCAAACAATTGAAGCGATATCGAAGGGCTAAGTTCATATTGTTTTATATTATTTAGCAGTATATTTGAGGCTTTTAAGGCCTTTCCGACTATGTACTGGTTATTTAATACGAATGAGCCGGTATAATTAAACACCACCCCTAGGTAGTTGAAGTCATTAACTATTTCTAGAGGCACATTATTGAAATGCCAGCGCTCATTACATTTTAGCCCACCCCTACGACGAAACACCACTATCTTGGTCTTAGATGTGTTGACTTGTAGGCCCCAGTACTGGCAGTACTCGTATAATTTGTCTAAACTGGCCTGCAAATCTTCAACAGAATGGCCAATAATTGCCATATCATCGGCGAATAGCAGTATGATAAGGCACATATCATAAATAGATAAACCTGATTTAATGGATCCTTGCAGGAAAAGTTCCAAGTCTTCAAGAAAAAGGGCAAACATGACTGGCGAATTATTTAGGCCTTGCCTCAATCCAATGGAAATATTGAAAAAGTCAGAATAGGAATCAGAATGTTTAACACAAGACTTAACTATATTATACATAGACCTAAACATTTTTAAAAGTTTTCCATCCAACCCAAGATGATACAATTTAAACCACAGTGCCTGTCGATAAACGGAGTCAAAAGCCTTTTGTAGATCTACAAATGCACATGGCAAACGTGACCCTTGCGAAATAACATGTTCTATGAGGTTATGTAATGCAAATATAGCATCTACAGTGCTGTGACCCTTTCTGAAACCGAACTGGGCGTCAGATAGAATATTATAACTTTCGAACCATTTCTCAACCCTAGCTGTTAACACACCAGTGAATAATTTTCCAAGGTTACTCAAAAGTGTAATGCCCCTATAGTTGTTAGGGTCATTTTTACTTCCCTTTTTGTGGATCGGTATTATATAATCTTGTGCCCATATATCTGGGAAATAACCTGAATTAAAAACAATATTAAAAAGATCTGTTAGATGGCCTCCAATGATATCAATCGATTCGATTAAGTATTCATTTAAAATATTGTCACTGGGACATGGCGATTTGTTTCGGCCGAGTCGCTTGACTGCAGCGGTTACCTCCCCTAGTGTGATAGGTAAGTTAAGCTCACCGTATGTAGGATCATGTAAATTTAAATCATTATTATCGTTAAAATTTTCAACCTCATTTATAACAGTTGTCGGAATATTATTAAACAAATCTGAAAAATAATTTTTAAAATGCTCTACTGTTATATCATTTTGACATGACTGATTATTAGATTTAAAATATTTCCAAAACTCACGCGGTTTACTTTTTCTTAACTCCGAAAGCTTCCTACCTTCTTTCAATTTGTAAGCGCGTTTTTTCTTGCGCACTATATATTTATACGTTTTGCGCTGTTTGCAAAGTTCAATTCTATTTATTTCGGACTGGTTACTGTTTTAATTGTGCAACGCGCGTTTATAAAGTATCTTATGGTCTACACATTCCTTATCATACCATATATTTAGATTTGCTTGGGAGGGTACTTTATTTTTATATTCACGTTTGAACAGAGGCGACGCAACTTCCGAAATGATGTTTGTAAACATATCCACTGTGTAATCTATTCTATTTAAATCACTACAATCCGCACTTACAATAAGGATTATTGAAATCGGGTAATTTAGCTATAAGGCCGCGCCGAAAGATTTCTTTGTGTTCCGTGTTCCATTTGTAAACTGTGTGAACGCGAGATTCGTTGTTATTAACAATATCCTCCGTTAATGGTTTAATCGCTCGCATACTTAATCTCAAGGCAGCATGATCACTAAATATATTAAAGGGGCAAATTTCGAACATACTAAGCGTATCAAAATCGGGCTCTTTTAGAAGTAAATAATCAATTACACTATGCGCGCCTCGGCTATAATAGGTAAAACCACAATAATTATCTAACTGGCCTAATCTCCCGTTAGCTACCCGCAAACCGGTTGCCTTACACAATTCAAGCATTTTGTGACCGCGTGTATTGGACAAATTATCAAGCGAGGCCCTAACAAGGTGATTATCGGAAACATAAAAGTCCGGATCATAATTTCTAATATTTTTGTCACAAACAATATAGTCAGGTTTGTTACCAATACGACAGTTCCAATCACCTGCTACATATACTCGACCCGATTGTTCAAAATTAAAGACATCTTGTTCTATGACATCAAAAAGGTTAACGTCTATAACATTTGCAGCAGGAGATTCATCCGGCCATAAATATAAACAACAAAAATAAACATCCTTATCAAAATTGAAAAAATCACAATCAAATTTAAGCCAGACAATAGTGTCAAAATTATTCTTAACTATAGATACACCTTGATTGAGGCATTCACGTACGTAAATTGACATTCCACCACTATTACGTCTTGCCCTTTTATGTTTGAACTTTCGATATAAATTATAGCAACGATAGCCTTCTATAGACACATTTGAATTTTTATCGGTCCATGTTTCACTTAAAACAATATTATCATTATCAGTTAAAATGGAAAGAAAATCTTTATCAGAACGTTTTGTGTCAGTTAAACCATTTAAATTCCATACTAGAATACTAAGTTCATCCTCCAATAAATCCTATTCGTACTTGACTGGGGTTCCGTCTATGTAAAGGGTGTCGTAAACAAACCAGGCTTTCTTCTTATCCTTTATAGCAGCTTTCAACTTCGGTAACAGTTTACGGCGTCTAGCGACAATTTCAGGAGGGAATTGCTCGTGCAAAAAATAATCCGTGTGATCTAAAAGTTTGTTTTGTCATCTAACTATTTCACGGTCTGAGAAATAAGCGAATCTGCAGACAACTTTGCGAGGCTCCGTTGTATTACCCTTAACTTGGCCTAATCTATGTACTCGCTCTATTTTCATAGAATCAACAATACTCTGTGCCACTTTTAAATTATCCACAAAGAATTTGCGCATAACGCTATCAAGATTTTCATCTTCCTCTTCCTTGAATCCCCCGAATCATGTCTATACAACTGACGTTTATAGTCGAGAACGAAACAAGCGGAAACAAACACGGCCCATTGTGTTATTCGTTCTTACAAATGCCGTACATGAGTATAATAACGGCTTATACATCGTTAAGAATTGAAGACAAGGACTTTGACTCTATCAATTGAGCAAATTCAACAATATTTCGCACCTTCTTTTTATCATAAAGACAGTCTTAATTTGAAAGAAATGGGTAAATTTTAGGTTTAAAAACATGTTGTATGCTTTCAAAGAAATCTTTATTAGATAGTAGGTGTTTTAGTGAAATGCTGTCAGCTTTTAATAATTCCAAGCGATAGATAAAGAAAGAAGACAGGATATGACTAGGAAGAGTTTCTGGTTACAGTTAATGGGGGAATAAAATCTTACATTTGCATATTCACATTCACATGGTTCTGTTCAGATAAGTAGTCTGGTCTTTTAAAGCTTTATCCTGAGGAAAATGTGCTATAAACAGTCCGCATGAATGCTTTTTAACAGTTAATTTTAGGAAGACACTGTTTCTACAAATAATGTTGCAGAAGTCAAAGATATTTTGAAAATTGAAGCAGTAAAGATTTTTTTAAATTACTAATTGCTCATGACATTTAACACTTTCTTCATATATCTGTTTTAAAAGATTAACTGAACTTCAGTTTTAATCTTACCCTAAAGACAAAACCTTTGGTTTTGCATTATTCTTCTTTGTAAACATAAACATATATATATGAAATAGCTATATTATATTTTTCATATGTGAAAATATACTTTTATTTTACTTTTTCAGCAAGTCGAAAAAATACCAGAACCAGGCCCTGGAGGTTGGTATTTCTATTTGAACAAATCTGTCAATACGGAATCGAAAAACGTACCATTTGGATCAAAAGTCTGAAACCATTATCATTGTATTTAGTTGATAGTTGCTCTTATTTACTCAAATAACTCATATATTTCATTCTACGGCATCTGACCATTTTTGGTCTATTTTAAAAGTTTTGATTAGAATTTTGATTTGATTTCATTCTTGTTAAATATGGCTGCGTTATATACATCAAATTGAAAGACATTGATTTCTTGAACCTGTAGAGATCATTTAAATATTCTTGCAGAGGTACAAATCCGTGTAGAAAATGTTGGAATATGTGGTTCGGATCTTAGTTTCTGGAATCATAACGGAATTCCGGAATGTATTGAAAGTAAGGATCCCTATGGTTTAGGACATGAGGGCGCAGGCATTGTGTCAAAGCTAGGTGAAGGTGTCACTTCTCTAAAGATCGGTAAACTGAACCCTATTTATTTAGCTTTACTATCATTATAAGCATATTTATTCACTTATACTTTAAATGAATTTATTTAAAAACTTTTTATATCTTCTTAGGCATCAGGCAAGGAAAGAAACTTTATTTTACATCATTCTTGTACAAAATCGGTGGTAATGTAACCACTAAGCAATAACCATCCGCTTTTAGATTTTTTGTTATTTTCAGTATACATGTACCTTCTGTACAGCAAAATGAAAATACTAACTATACAAATAATTGAAATTTATAGGTGACAAAGTTGCCATGGATCCATTTTCCTATTGTGAAACGTGCTCTGATTGTAGAGAAGGAAAGTTCAATTTATGTGAGAAGGCAGCGATACATGGTTTTCCTGGACATTGGGGTTACATGGCACGATATTGTGTTGAGAATGTTAAGCACTGTTTCCGGTAAGTGACACTTTCAAGAGAATAGATGTCTTTATTACAAAGTGCATGCTACATTTTCTAATGCATAACTGCCTATGAGTGTCATTGAGAATACGTTGAAGTAACGCAATTAATTTTATCAACTTAAACCTAATATTTTCCAGGTTGCCAGACCACATTAGTACAGAGGAAGGCGCTATGCTCGAACCTCTTGCTGTCGCCCTGCATGGATGCCGCCGTGTTGGAGTGTCTGCTGGAAACAATGTTCTCATTACTGGAGCAGGTACAGTTATAATTTATACTATAATAATTAACGATGTTTAAATTAAGTGAATTGATGAGATGAGTAAACAAAACTTTGGATTGTTTGGGTGCTTTGAAGGAGGGGGGAGGAACTTTTTAAAAAAGTGCGTGCCAAGTTTGTACCCTTTATTGGTTCATGTATAAAACAATTATGTAAAGGGATAAAAGGCTTGACTGTTAGACTATTTGTTAAGTTATGAGAGGAAATATTAGTACCAAATTAATATTTTGTTATAGTTGTTTTGGGTTAATGAATTTTATATAAATATATAAATTATAATATAATAACTTAGTAAAATGATATTTGATTTATAGGACCCATGGGTTTACTGTCAATGATGGCTGCCAGGGTGTTTGGAGCTACAAACATTTGTGTTACAGGTTATCTTATCAATTTTTTATTTATACAGTGTATTATATAAAATTCTACATGACGTTTCTGCTGAAGAACATGTTTATATGGAAATTTCTAAAAATGATATTTGTCATTATTACGAAATTTCTATAAATATAATGGAATTTAAGAAAAAATTCGAGATGTGGAAAATAAACATAATTTGACACAAAGATTCACAACCTAAACGCCTATGATATCACACGCGGTATCTTTTTTTATTCCTGTTGTGGTAATGGTTTAACTTGCAAGTTATTTCATGTTTTCATGGTTTGATTAGATTGTAAATTTTTGTTTGACAGATGTGCTTGAATCTCGTATTAAACTGGCAAAGCAGTTAGGGGCTGATTATGCACTAGACGTGAGATCAAAAGAACCAGAGGAAATTGAAAAAATGGTAGAGGAGTGTTTTGGTGAGAAACCACACGTTGCTATAGAATGTAGTGGTTCACCAAGTGCTATAAGGGCAGCCATACGAGTGAGTTGTTGTGTTTGTTTCACTTGCAGCCCTTTAGTACAGCAATCTTTTATAAACATCACTTTTTTCAAATGGCAAAGGATAATGTTTTGTAAATTAAATATGCAATAAGTAAGTTGTTTTTTTATGAAAAGAAGAAACAATCGGATGAATAAGTTGCTCAATGTCTTGACCATTTTATATCGTTCAACGTTTTAAGATGTTCACCCAGTCCTTCGGTATATCAAATTATATTATTTGCATGCCTCTTTGAATTAGTCTGCCATATCGACCAACAATTATCGTTTCTGAATAAACTCAAGGAATGAAGAAATATAAGGTTATGTCTCTGCAATGTTTGTTAAAAGGGGTGTTTCCTATTAAATTTTAGTCTACAAAGAGTGGTGGTCGTGTGGCACAGGTTGGGCTCGGAGAAGCAAATGTTACTGTACCAATTATTAACGCATCATTTAGGGAAGTGGATATATTAGGTGTTCGGGCATACCTATATTGCACACCACTGGCAATTGACCTTGTATCATCTGGTAAGTCATATCTTACAGCATTTATACTCATTCATAATTCAAAAATAAAAATGTATAAAAAAAATATAAAAAATCACCTTATATATTATGCAGTTATACGGTGATACTTATGAAGTCCCCACTTTTGTTTTTAAATTATATCGGACAGTGATATTACAAGTCATATAACTTTTATGGAAACGGCATACAAAATAAAATGTCAAGTTCTAGATATATTTGAAATTTTATATCGTTTTCTAAGTGAAGAGATAAGAGAAATGCATTATTTACTAGAATTTATATGATACTGTCTTTGGAATTAACACCAGAATGAATACAATGCTGATCCAAATCTACAAATTGTACACTTAGTACTTTAATAAGTATACATCGAAGTCATCTGCTCTGAAACTAACAAAAAATGTGTGTTTGTTAGGAATAATGACATGTCTTCGTCATTTACACAGGGCCAAAAACAACAAACACGCACATCAGGTTTTCTCATCTTATTTGAATAGTAGCCAGTTTCATCTCAGACTCTACAATAACTGTAACTAAAAAAGGGAATTGAGAATGTCAACTCAAAAATATGAAAAATAGATATTATCTAGATATAGGTCCATCGAATTACCTTACTTTAATTGATTTACTTTCAATTCCAGGTCAAATGGACATTAAACCTCTTGTCACGCATAGATTTGATTTGGAAAATGTCACTGAAGCTTTCGAAAAGGCACAGTCACGTGATTGCGGAAAGGTCATGATCAGATGTAGCAAGAATTAAAAACCGTAGATTTATAAGGTGTCTTCGAACATATACTGTAAATACATATTGATAAGAGATTTCAGTAGGGCCTGTTTTTTTCTATTTGTATCATTTTCATTACTGACTTAAATTGTTTAATTTTATGTACATATATTTTATAAATGTTTTAGCCAATTTTGTTCGAATGCTTATTTTATTATATACTCGCATACTATTTTAAATGTTATTTTTTTATCGGGTTTGTTTCTTCTGACATTGAATTACCTAGGACCTATAAGCTCGTTTTTATAACATGCCTATTAGTATTTCTGGTAACATGGTCTCCTTCCGACATGGCGGTAGATATATTCACTGATTTATTTTCAACATAACAGAAAATATATGATAAACTTCATTGCATATTAAAACATGCATGTTTATGTACTATGTACTTATTGTTATTCAGTATTATACGGTCACATTTAATAAACATGTATGTATATATATTTGTTCATTAAAAATAGAAAGACCATTTGCAATGTATCAATGTTTCTTTCTTTTGCCTCTTTGTAGTTTCCTTCCAATAGCAACGATATACTATTGCCAATCAAGACCAAATATACCGTCATGACGTAGTTTTTTTTACCAACACCAATTTCTATATATTGTGTACGTATAGTTTTATTAATTTCTTTTCTTTTGGGTGGGATAATAAGAGGGGAGATTACTCTCATATTTATAATTAAAGACCCTTTGCTAGAAGGTAATGTAACTATCTCTCATGATATAGACTCAATAAAATCAATTTGCCAGAAAAATTTCTTGTCTAGGAATCTCTCCGTGTTTTTTTTCTTTTTGAAAGCGGGAATCAAACTAAACGTAAGATAAAATATTGATAAGTTTTACTAATTTTGAAACATACGATTGCATTTACAATATTTTATAATTTTGTATAGAGTACATATTTATTGAAATGCAAAGATTAGAATACAAAATTTACAATCTTCCAAATAAACTTACACGATAATTGCGGTATATATCAAATGAAATGTTTGATGCATGATTTGTGAGATAGAGATAAACCAATGTTTTTTATAACACTATATCTCGTATAATAACATTATAATATTTACACCTCTAATTATGTCTAGAGCCAATTTAAAAGCCGTATTTTATGTGAAATAGGGCCTACTGGATATAAGTTAGGTTGTGGAATCACCCTAATTCTCTTTAAATTGTAATAATCCTGCTAAATTACCATTACTATTTAATTAAAATGTATTATTTCTCAACATAATGATTACTTACAGCTTTATATGTTTACTCTGTATTCTGTTTACTCATTCTAGGGTGGGAATTCCTAACCGATTCTGATTGGCTTAGATAAATCTTAAGTGCAATCTGATTGGTCGGGAATCCTTAACGGCTCAAATGTTATAAATAGAGCGACAATCCTTATATTTTTGAACAACAACGCCCACTTAAGTTGCTAAGGCGCGATAATTTAAAATTGAGCAGAAAGCATAAAAACTGAATTTTAGTAAGTTTTCTATTTAGGAAAGACTCCTAAATCACTTTGGAAAATGTATTAATCTTTTATTAAACAACATTCCCTGAATAAGAAGTGACGTACTTCATGTCATAACTTTTTATCCTAAATTAAACGAATATTAGACCAAAGAATCCAAACTTGATAAAAGCCCTGTTGACTTATATTTTAGGAAATCCTAAAATCACTGAAGATTTAAAATTAGGGAGTTGGCCCTTCCCACACAGTCTCAACAATAGTAAAAAGATGTGTATAAATTCGCTAGTATAATGGTACATATTACTAAACAAACAGTGCCAAAATAATTATCTCAATCCTTGAAAATACGCGCCTCCATGTGATATACAAAGTTTAAGTCTTTTGATCCAATTTTAAATGCGTTTTCATAATCTTTTCGAGGTGTCCAGTATACTGTCCAGACTTTGGAAAATAGCCGAACCGAGATTTTTTCGCGTTTGATTCTTTCTTCTGTAGCAAAGTGTTTTTTTAGCCCCGGAAATAGGAAAAAGTTACATGGGATAAGATCTGGCGAATAAGGAGCGTGAAGAAACTCGACAACCTTTTCCTGTGTACAATGGCCGCTTTGTGTGACGAAACATTTTCATGCACCACGGAGACCAGTTGCTGGTCGACGGTTTGTCGACGGTTTTTGAAATATTTCTTTTATTTATGAAGGACCTTGCCTTTGTAAAACTTGGCATTTACAGATTTACCCTTTGGTACGGCAATTTGAATAGCAGGACCTTGATTAGTATAAAAATACATACATGACCTTTTGGACGCTCATGATGCGCTTTGTAATGCAAGGTCTTTGACTTCCATTTGTTGCCCATATTTTGTTATGTATCTTTCACTTTGGCTCATAAAAGTGAATCCACGTCTACTCGTTAATGATGATTTTTGCGAAAGATCGATTGTTGTTTTTAAGGAGCTATTTCAACAATTGTTTTGGAGATTCTTACCCGAGAAAGTTTTTCCTCTTTTAAGGAGATGGGGTATTCATCTGGCACTTAACCTTCTCATTTTTAAATCACGCCAGAGAATTGTATGAGCGGCTCCTACAGAGATACCAACGCATTTAGCTATATACGTATTTGTAAATCTTGCATCAGTAGCAATCAAATCCTTTACTTTTTCAACCATTTTTTGTCAAGTTGCAGTTTTCGGACGGCGTGCATGAAGTTCATATTTTCACTGAATCCACAACACTATTTATTTATTACACCACCGTGTGACAGATAAAAAAAAGTTCATTGTTCCCCAAAGGAAACAAATAAAATTTCTTTAAAATGTTTTTTCGCCTTTTAACTAATGTAACAAAATGGTTTTAAAACACAGGGTAGATTTTTGGTTTAAATTCTTTTTATTTTTTCCCCAATTTTACATATCAGTCAATATAAAATGTCATGACGAATATACAATAATTTCTCTGTTGAATTCTTTAATCAAGGAAACTAAAATGACATAATAAAAACAAGTTTGCACATATAATTATACAATAAATTAAGAAACTTTTTAAATAACATCTTAATTAATTTATAGACTTAAGATCACTAAAATGAAAAAAAGAAATTTGGGAAACTCTTTGTTTTTCCCAATTTAAACTTTAAATTTAAATAATGTTTACTTTATTAAAAAAGGTAAAAAACCCAACAAAACTCTTAAAACTTCAAAAATCTATGGGATCTTAAGCCTGATTCCACAATAAACCAATGACAAATCATATCACTTCACAATCACAATACATCCTGTCTCACGTGAAATGGTTTTAACTGTGAAACAAGATTAAAACATAATAATACATGCTGGTTATAAAAATATAGAATTGAAAGAAGAAAGTAAATGACTGCCATTTTGGAACATTCAACGCGCTGTAAAAATACAACATTGCAAAATAAAACCGAATAATAAATAATCATTTCAGCCATCACCAAAACTACCTTAAAATACTTCCTCACAAACACTTGGATAGCTCAACCAAATGTAAATCATATAAACAAGTTCCCAAAATTAACAAGAAGTGGTCCTCTACATCAACCACGTAAACTCTTTTTCAAAACCTGCGCACAAGAAAAGCATTGATGCAAAGCATCAAAAAGGGCGTCCAAAAGCAAAAAAAATGCGGGCCAATGAAGATGAACTAGTACACATATAAATGAAAAAGATATTTTTTATAAACAAACCAAAAAATTTGTATACCACTTATGAATGGGGGAAACCAAGGGGAAAGACTTTGTTCTTTAATGAACTTTGATTGGCAGCTAGAGTTTAGAAATTAAACTTGTTTTTCTTTTATGTTTCGTGGTTTTTAATAGCAACGGATAACATGTATGCAATCATTTAAAAACCCCAATATGGGGTAACGCATGATCAACACGAAAACCAAAACCATTTGCCCCCCTTTTTAATGAAACATTTTTATTCGCTATTAGCGAAGACCCCCTTAAGGTATTGTTCACATTTTAAGTTGGGTAAAATATGCCCCCGGGTTTATTTTAAACCATGTTGACCCAATGTTGACAAAATTGTTTTTTTTAAATACAATAATTGTAATATCTATTAATTTTAAATTTAAAAAAAATTTACAAATTTTTATGAATATTGTTTTCTTTTAATTCTTTTTGGTGTTTTATGTGCTATTTTAATACTGAGTTTTTACGTAACTCTTTTTTATTAAAATTGTAAATTTTTAATTATTTTAAGATTTCAAATTGTCTATTGACCGGACGATTATAAGTAAAAGAAATTAACTGGGAAAAAAGGTCAGTAAAATTATGGTTTAAAATTCTTTCAATTTATATAAATATTGTTTAATTCTTAAACCATGTACATGTACATTGTATTTTTTCTTTATCATTTTTTTAAATTATCGATCCAATTGAATAATTCCCATAAATCTAATTTGTAACTTTGAAATTTCCTCGGCAATCTTTACTAAACACGGATAACAAAATTGAATAATTAAATAAAAATGTTTCAAAAGTTGGGATAATGTCATTTTAATCCATAAAAAATGTACTTTTTTTTTCTCAATTATTGTACATATCCCACGGATTTATATTACATATAAATCCGTGTACATAATTTATTGTTTTTTATCTCATATAGATAAAATGAAACATGCTATTTGTTTGTTTTTTTCCAATTGTAACGAATATCAAACATCTACTCCAAAATCGGGAGAGACCGGACAATAAACGTGTGGTACTATTCCCGCCGTCACTAGTAAATCCTGGTCAAAAATAGAACCGGGAGAGACGGCAATTTACCGATAGGAGTGATAAAAAAGATATATCTATAAATAGGTTTTTGGAATAATTTAGGTCATCAACTGAATCATTCTAGGATACATGTACAACAATAACAATACCATGAATGAATAACCCGACTGTGTACTACAAAAATGATAAATAAAAACCCCGAAGAGCAGGCGATTTATTGACGGAAAAGTTATTTCATTTGTAATGTTTGGGCATTGCGAAAATTCAATTGACATATCGCGACAATTTCATTCTTATTTTAATAAATCAAGGGCACCCTCAATGACCGGATAACGGAAATTTTCGGCTTTAATTAGGGACCGGACCTAAAAAGGCTCGAGAAGTTTGCTGTCGCCCTTTCACAAAATCTGATTCTCATTCCATAAAGAGCGCGGGCGCTTCGGGACGCCAACAGAACATTCCCGAGCCAAAAACTCGGGGGCGAGATCAACACAGAAAACAAGGAAAATAAAAGACCAGCAAGAACTTATCAAAACCTAAAGAAATAAAACACCGGAAAGAGCTGACACGTTTCATAATACTGTCATACGAAAATATGACCCTGCTACACTAAGAACACAGCAACCGTATTTGGTCAGTGAAAGGAGAGCTTTTTCCAACCACTTTATCTTTAGTATACACGAGTGCTAGACTGAACTGATTTACACATGTGAGCTTACATAACCATGTACATAGTTCGTTAAAAGCGAGATATTGGCCTAGTTGCATTCATATTTGAACACCCCTCGTAGGTTTCTGTGATTACATATTTTGAATAATTTATAATGACACCCCGTCCGTTTCAAAGGTGCTAGTGGCATTGATTTGACCTAAAATGTGTTGAACCTTGTTATTTATGCACTAAAACATCAATATATTAAAAAAAAAAATTAAAAAAAAATTTTTCACTGTTATATTATTATAGACAGTAATAATATAACAGTGAAAAAAAAATTTTTTTTTTTTTAATATATTGATGTTTTAGTGCATAAATAACAAGGTTAAACACATTTTAATGCCACTAGCACCTTTGGTCCGTTTTAGGTTTGTTGTTTTTTTGCCCGTGCGCTGTTTGGTGTCCTGCTGTGCTCGATGCCGGTGGTCCTTTGTTAGGGGATGCGTTCATTGAATGCCGCCCTTCGTTAATGATTTTGTTTTTCATATTTGAGGCGGTGCAACTTTTTCTTTAAATTTAGTTTTGAAAGAGAAATGAGTAGGAGTATTTCGGGTATCAAGATCTAAACTGTTCAATGATTTAATAGAAGATGGTATAACTGATTTTGAATAAATTTATAAACGTCGGGTAATACATTTTTTAAGTGACATTATGCTACGTTGTTACATTGTCAAGTTAAGTTGAATTGACTACATATTTTAAAAGATTGATTAATATAATGGTGATTGACAGTTGATACTGGAAAATGTTTATGATAAAATATTAATCTGCCTAAAATATGAAAAGACGGTCCTACTCTTTTTTTATAAAATTGAACATAACAGGTAAAATTCGATGAATATTTACAGATATTTCCCTTAATCTTGTGAGTTTTTTCATCACTTAATACTTATGTGTAGAAAATTCTAAAAATGAAAGAAATTATGGCAAAATGTAAACTTATTTTAACTTTCACCTGTAAACTCACTATATACCCTTGGGTGAACATTATGTCACTTTAAATTATATGTACTATCATTACGAACTATTTCCGAAAAGGTATTACTCAGATAACAGGGAAGCCCGCCTTGATTTAGTTTCAAAACTAGGCTAATTTTTTTTTCATTTTCCTTCTGTCTGCAAGTGATACCCAACCAATTTCATGAAGAAAGTACGCGACAGATACTGACCTTGTTAGATCAGTCATAATTTGCGCGGCATAGTATTCAATGTTTTCAAGTATGTTTTGTTCATACAAAAAACAACAGTCCCACACTAAATATGCATATTCAATAATCTTTCTTAAATTCGCTATATAAATTTGATTCAGCGTTTTTCTTTTCTTTTTAATTCAAACTTTAGCATATGCATTGTTCCAAGAATGTTATAAGCAGAGGTAAAAATAATGATAAATTATTAATGTAATAATATATGTTTAAATATGAAAAGACTGTCCAAGTCTAAATAAATAATTACTGAATGTTCGTGTTTGTGTCACTTTTATGCCACCGCATGTTTGTGTGGCTTGGCTGTTTATTATAAGCAGAAGTAGTAATATCCGAAATATCTTGATGCCAAGAACCATCCTCTTTTGATGCTTATGAAAGTAAATGCCGGGAATCTCGCGATTATTTTTGGTAAATTGATGTGTTCGGTATAATAAAAAAAATCATATCGCACTGCGGGTGATAGAACTATAAAAGCTTGACCTTGACTCTAATGTGTTAGCGCGACGTATATCCCTACCGAAAATGCATTTGTGCATGACATTCTGTAAAACAAAATCATTTTAATCTGATCAACGTACGACTACATTTGCAAAATGTAATCATTTTTATTAAGTACAAGCTCACTGGTACGCAACGATTAACATTAAAGTTTAATTTTAAGTTGCATGTAGATTTTGTTGCCCGTAAGTGATTGATATGTATGCAAATGTAATCAGTTAAAGTGGTGATAAGTTTACAGACGTTTTAATAGCTGAAAACGGTCATTTTATCAAGGGTAATGTCAGGTAATAATATATTACATCAGCATAGCCAACATGTTCTTTATATCTAAGTTGACTTTTTTATATCAACTCTTATGCAGTTATTCTCCAAATACATGTACATTTATAAATGACACACATTGACTGTACCACATTTTTGCTATTCATTCCATACACACGGAAATTGTATTGCAGTCCATAAACTCGGGGATTAAATTTGAATAAAGAATGATTAAATGTTGTATTCTTTACTAATTTGTTTAAATTAGAAATTTATTTAAACTTTTATTGCATAAGAATTTATTTTATTTTTTTTTTTTTTTTTTTTTTTTTTTTGTTACAAATAGTTTTCATTTTTAACGTCTAGGACGTAATATTATGCCCCAGTTTTACGTAGTGCATGCTCAAGTATGACAGATTTAACCTGCATAATATTTGCATTACGAATAGTGAGATAGAGAATTAGATGTAACTGTGCATTAACTCCGGGTTTTCTAGTATAATACCGTATTAATTTGACTTCTTGATATGTCTGGAGGAAATTTAAGAGCAGTGTTTTATGGAAAAGAGAATATACGTTTAGTAAGTTGTTTCATGCATTTTTAGTAAATATGTTTGATTTAAAAACATCTTGTAATCTTCTTTTTGTATACAAAGATGTACTATAAACTGCAAGTCGACACAAATACAAGACAAGGTCAATCTTTGTCGCTTTAACTTTGTCGATCCCATCGTCTAATTTTATTTTAATCAATTAAAGTAAATATGATATAATTAGGTTATGCATATATATTCGTATCGGTACAACAAATTAACACAATGATCCAATTAGGCCAGCTGCGTTGTTAATTTGAATTACTGAACAGACTGTCATTTTTTCTATTTAGAGAGAAGAACAGATACCAGAGCCAGGCCAAGGACGTTTGTATTTCTATTTACTTTTTATAAATCATTAAATCAAGGAGATATTGACGGCCATTAAAATACAACTCGTTTTCTCTTTCTCTTTTGCACTGCTATTAAAGTTATGAATTGAATGTTTCAATGCGTTTGTACTATTTATATACACCATGCAACAGATGTCAACATAAACCGATTTCTCTATGCAAATATGACAAATACAACCATTTGAAACATGCAGTTAAGAGAATTTAAAGACAAAAATATATAACGATGATAACATAATAAAATGAGAAACTGCTTGAATGCAAATTCTTTCCATCTGTCCAACAAAACATTTTAGCAAATAGGGCTAGTGGAGTTTTGCTACCAAGCGATGACTTTTATTTCATGATAATATTTTATATAAAATATAGATATAATAAAGCTTAAGCTATATCAAAGGAGCTTGATATTCTATCATAATAATCGCTCTAAAGTCCGATTAAAAATCCAAACCTTGAAATTCTATCGGACTTTAGAGCTTGAAATTCTATATAGTCCGATTTAAAAATCCATACCTATGCATTTTTATATATAGGTATTGAGTTTTTAAATCAAACTTTAGAGCGATTATTGATAGAATTTCAAGCTTCTGTGGCTATAAAAAGTTTAAAACAATTTTGCAGAAATACAAATCCGTGTAGAAAATGTTGGAATATGTGGTTCGGATTTAAGTTTCTGGAATCATAACGGAATCCCGGACTGTCTTGAAGGTAAAGATCCCTATGGTATAGGACATGAGGGCGCGGGCATTGTGTCAAAGATAGGTGAAGGAGTCACTTCCCTAAAGATTGGTAATGTATTCCTTCTCTTTTATGTAGTGTATTACCTTTTTAATCTATGATAATTGGAAATGTATCCACGTTTTTAATTTTTACATTACTGTCATGTTATAACAGTGTCTATCATTAGTTTCGTTTTATTTGCGACCATTCATTTTATTTTATTTTCAATGTCATTTCACTCATTATTTGCATAAATGCGCATAACGCTCAGTGTGTTACAATATTCTTTGAATCTGCCAAATTTTTCATTTGTCTGCACTATCCATTTGTTCACACCCATAGCTCATTAATGTCTGTTACTTTGGCCGTTTGTTCTGTTGCCTAACTTGTCTGTTTCGAATTATCCACAATGTCCATTTTCATTGACAATTTACTCTGTTGTCGTGTTCATTATTCGTATTGTGTTGCACATATGTTCCATTGTATTGTCCACTTTATCCTGCAGCATTGCTAACTTGTTTGTTGTATAATCATTCTTATTGTCCATTTATGTATGTTCGATTTTCCAATATCAGTTGGTTCTGTCGCATCACTCATCACAGGTTATCTACATTGCGTTTTTTTTTTTTTCTTTTCTATTGTATTGTCCATTTCCTCTGCTGCATTGCTTATGTGTTCTGGTGTATTATCTTTAAAGACTAGGGTTTCATCAAAATATCAATATATTTTTTACATTTTGTGTACGTAAATTTACTTTTTAACATTTAACAAATTTTCTGTCTCGATTTACTTTTTTTCAATTGATGTGTCATTTAAGCTCATTGTATAGCTTCATCTTATTTTGGCAAGTGCATGAATTTGAATAATTTTAAAACATCTGTAAATATCTCTGCAGTTCATACTTCTGTTTTATAAAACGTTTTTTTTGAACAACTATAAATGAACATATTGTCAGCAAACAAAGAAAATACAAGTCAGATTAATTTGAATTCTGATAAAGCAAAACTAATGTTCTATGCTTTGCGTCAGTGTGATGACCTCTCGTATTTATGCCTTGAGCATTTCTCTACGTTTTTTGATACATTCAAACAAAATTATTCCTAACACGTGCAAAAATAAAATTCATATAGGCGACAAGGTTGCCATGGATCCATTGTCCAGCTGTGAAAGGTGCTATGACTGTAAAACGGGACGGTTCAATTTATGTGAGAAAGTAACGATATGTGGTTTCCCTGGACATTGGGGCTACATGGCAAGATATTTCGTCGAGAATGCTAAACATTGTTTTCGGTAAGTCGTATTTCTATCTGTTTAAGAGAATGAAGAGATTAACTTCAAAAATATACTGTGGTTACGGGCAATGTACATTATAATTTAATGCATGTACTTAAATAATAAATACATTGTCAATTTTATGTTTGATATATATTATTTATCACCTTTTTAAGAAATAAAGAACCCAGCTTTTGTTTCATCAAATGATTTTGATTAATTTAAATAATACATTGTTATTTAGCTTTTGAAGCTAGTTTTTGTCAAATTCAGTTAAGTTAAATGTTAATTCCAATTAATACAATAAAGTTGATTTTTTTAGGTTACCGGATCACCTTAGCACAGAGGAAGGTGCTATGCTCGAGCCTCTTGCTGTCGCCCTTCATGGGTGCCGCCGTGCTGGAGTGTCTGCTGGAAACAATGTTCTCATAACTGGAGCAGGTATATCATTGTGTCAAAAGAACCTTATAACAATACATGCATATCGAATCACTTTAACGACATGTTTGCAGATGGATCTGCCCTGTTTTAATATTAAGAATAGGAACAATTAACATTTGTAAGTTATGTTGTCAATTTTACAGTTCCTTAAAGTTCCCATTAGGGGTGTACTACCTTAGCCCGTTTATGATATAGAAGGTTGAAATAAGTCAGCAGACTGGCTTGACTTGATGCAAAGTCATTCAGGTAGCGCGGATTCAGAGGCAGGATCCCCCTCAGGGATTTGGCTGGTACATCTATCATTCTGAGATTTGGAAATCAGCTTACGTTTTCTTTGTGACACTCAAGCAAAAGCTAGCACAAATCACTAAAACAGTTTGACTCATAACCCCTCTAGAAAAGAAATAATTGTCATCCCCTCTGTGAAATATGCTTTCTTTTATTAAAGTTCTGCGACACCCTCAGGTAACAGGTAAAAAAATTCCTTCATCCACGCCTGAGCACAGTAACGTAACGGGCACCAAACTTGACAACGTTTCATGTATAAATTGCAGATTATATTTGAAGTGAACGGTCTTATGATAAGATAAATATTATCATCCTTCTCTAGAGCAGAAAATGAATGAATGAATGAATGAATGAATGAATGAATGAATGAATGAATGAATGAATGAATGAATGAATGAATGAATGATGTTTTAATCTACAGATTAATTAAATTAGACATTGAATGTTATTTTATTTTCAGGTCCTATAGGACTACTGTCCATGAAGGGAGCAAGAGCACTTGGTGCTTCAAACATTTGTGTAACAGGTTTTTTGTTTGTCTACTTTTCATTAAACAAAAATGAAAACATTTAGTCGATTGTGTGTTCATAAAATATAATACAGATAATATTTTCAGTTAGAAAACAAACTTGTTTGATAGGCTGCTTAATATAGAACGTTGCTCTGTACACAAATTGGTAGTACTCGACAAGATATTTAACTTGTCAAAGTTATGATTTAGAATGAACTTTGAGGTATATAAATTTTAAATTTTGTATGTGCTTATGTAAACTCTTAGTCCCTTATCATGGTGATATCTTGAGAAGTCTTGGAAGTATGTGATAGTGTTTGATAATGTATAGTATTTTATAAGTCGCCAGTAAATCAAATATTTGATTGGTTTCATATACAATGTACATGTATGTATGTATGCCATTGTTTTATCTTGTACTGTACATTGATTGAATTATACATATTTGTTATTGAGACTCTAATACATAAATAAATAAATAAATACTTTTTCTATATATAAGTATGTATCAATTCGTAATTCTTGCTTTACATAACATATGCAGGTGTATGTGATTCAAAGAGTAATAGTCCTTTATTAATGAATATTGTAACCGCCTCCGTGGTTGAGGGGTTAGAGTCGATGACTTCTAATCTAGTTACCTCTTTGGCGTGTGTTCGATCCCCGGGAGATGCTTTGGTAGTTTAAGGCGGAGGAAGGTAGTCTAGTTCTGGTGTTACTCTCAAGGACCGCTGGTTAGGAAACTACCCGCCTATATGACTGAAATACTGTTGGAGAAAGGCGTAAAATGAAACAAACAAACAAACAATGAATATTGTTGTACTCTGTATTTGTGCACTATTTCTCTATTTTATTTGACTAAAATTTGTATTATTTTATATGTGTGTACCATTTATCACATTATTACAGATGTTAATGAAACTCGTGTAAAACTGGCAAAGCAATTAGGAGCTGATTACGCATTAGACGTTACTTCAAAAGGAGTATTGGAAATTGAAAAAATGGTAGAGGAGTGTTTTGGAGAGAAGCCTCACATGACAATAGAGTGCAGTGGAGCACCGACTGCCATTCAATCAGCCATTAGGGTAAATTATCTAATGTGAACTAACTGAACGTTTTTCAGTACACCGACGGTTATGTGCATCTCGAACATTGTATTATGACTGATTATTTAATTTAGATATGGAAGTTTATGCAATTAACTTATTCACAAAACTAAAGATGATCTAAATATAAAGGAATAGAAAAACGAGGGACTTTCATAATAAAATACACAAAAAATGGTGATGAACCTTAAAATTGACTAAATGACGAGTAAGCATGATTACTATTAGTATTTGCAGTTTCCAGCTCAAAAGTATGGTTTTTTGATAAGACCTAATCATAATTTGGCTAAAAAAAAGATTTTAAGACAACGTTGATGTACATAGATTATGTGACAATATTTCGATTTTACATGCATGTCATTTGTTGCATGATGACAATGTGCACAGCGGTTGAATCCATGTGTTATTTGTATCATCTATGTTTTTTGTTTTCTGTTTCCCTTCAAGTCTACAAGAAATGGTGGCCGTGTTTCGCAGATCGCACTAGGGGAAGGAAATGTCACAATACCGTTGATTAACGCCTCCTTTAGGGAGGTCGATATTTTAGGGATTAGGTCAAACCCGTATTGTACCCCATTGGCTCTGGACCTTGTTGCTTCCGGTAAATACACTCTACTTGTAATCTTGAATAGGATAGATTGGATCTTTCTTCAAATAATAAAATGCACTGTAGATTTTTTTGAACATGTAATTGTTCATTTAATTGTTCAAAATTAATATATGTGAAATAGTGTCTCCTTTCCCATCTTAAACAGTGTCGCCCCTTTGAAAAACGTTTTATGCTGTTATGACTAGACAAATAAATATAAATAAACTAATAAAACAGATATGTATTACAAAACAGTATATATTGTTGTGATATTAATTTCAGGCCAGATTGACGTTAAGCCCCTTGTTACACATAGGTTTGATTTGGAAAATGTTGCTGAAGCTTTTAAAAAGGCAGAGACACGTGACTGTGGGAAGGTCATGGTCAGATGTAACAAGGACTAATTGTTGTCATGACATTTGACTGTAACAGTATGTTAAACAAGAACAACAAACAATTATGAAACATATCTATGAGGACAGTGTCATTTTAACACGATCATCTGTTCAAATATGAATGATTATATTTTTATACAAATCTTAAGTATTTAATGCAGGTAAACTGGTTGATAAGAAAATTGATATATTATAATCTTTGGTAACCATATTTGATGACCTAAGTTACAGTCTGGTTTGAAAATGAAAAGATCAATGTTGTGAGATTGTGCTTGTTTACTATAATATTTGCAATTGTATTGAGATTCAAAAAGAAATGTGTTGCTTTTAAATGAAAACAATTGAAGCAAGACATGTCTGTCTGTTATTTTTATGTGAGATATAAGAATCTATCAAATGTACTAACAAATATATTTCGTATGTTATAATTATATATAGAATACATTTATATTTATATATACATACATATATCTTTATGGTGGTGATTTTATCATATACATATATAGTAACTAAATATGAATCTGGTGTGTTGTTTTTTTTTAAATTATTAAACGCTTGTCTGTTAAGGTAAACAACTAAAAATGGGCAATACTGATCACTTTGTTATGTCCATTTTCCTACAGACGTGTCTTGTCCCGACTGTCAAGTTTCCCCAATTGAATTGTACCAATATTTACAGACACAATTTGTTATTGGCAGATTAGTTAACATATACAAAATGTAAAAATAAAATGGCAGATTTGCAAAAAAAAAATTAATTTAGGATAGATTTTATGTATTATAACATTAATTAGACCAGACCAAAGAACACAATTATGGCTAGATGCCAATGGTATTATTTGGCACCAATGTCTATAATATTGCCAATGACACAAATAGAATGATTAAATCCGTTCAGAGAAAATTGTCAACTAGTGGCATCAATGATTATTAATGTTACAAATTGTACTTTAATATAGTATTGATACCACTTAAAATACTTGGAACATTATCTTAAACAATACACGTCAATATTTTTTATCCGGAACTAGACAAATATTGGATTTTCAAAGCTAACCCTACAGTTCAAACAGTGGTTTACCGTAATAGCTTCAGGGTGCACTACTGTACATAAAAGAGAAGTCAACCTGTTGCGCTTATTTTCGACGATGGGGGGGGGGGGATGGGCACTCTTTAATAAGTCTATCAGGCTTTCTGATCTTGTTATGACACCTTCAAGGAAGTTTGGGTATATTGCTCTGTCGTTCGGTCGGTCCGTAGACTAAATGGTTTCCTGTCAATAACTAAAGAACGCTTAGGCCTAGGAACTTCAAGCTTAATATGAGGATTGTTCATGACCAGAAGATGACACCTGTTGATTTTAAGGTCAAGGGGTCAAAGGTCAAGGTCATCTTGACCTTGTACGTAAAACCGGTTTCCGATCAATAACTTGACAACCCATAAACTGTTTGCCTTCAAACTTTTGAAGATGCATTGGTCTTGGCAAGTAAATGACCTTTTTTGATTCTGGGTCACGGGGTCAAAGGTCAAGGTCATATTAATAGTATAGATTAAAAGGGTTTCCGATCAAAAAGTTGACAACCAATAGGCCCTTTGCCCTCAAACTAAATAGGTGCATTGGTATTGGCAAGTCGATGACCCCTATTTATTTTGGATCAATGTG
Organism: Ruditapes philippinarum; assembly: GCF_026571515.1. Classification (NCBI taxonomy): domain Eukaryota; kingdom Metazoa; phylum Mollusca; class Bivalvia; order Venerida; family Veneridae; genus Ruditapes; species Ruditapes philippinarum. The sequence continues at coordinate 29,591 of NW_026854547.1, forward strand.
TCAAAGATCAATGTCACATTGACCTTGTGGGTCAAAACGGTTTCCTATCAATAACTGGACAATACATGGACCCTTGACCTTGAAACTTCACAGACGTATTGCTTTTGGTCAGAAAATGACCTCAATGGATTTTTTGAGTCAAGTGAACAGAGGTCAAGATCACATTGACCTTACAGGTGAAAATCCTTTATAATCATTATCTCTTGGGCCTTTTACCTTCACACTTCACAGGTGCATTTGTCTTGGGAAGTATAAAACTGTTATTGATTTAAGGATCAAAGGTCAAAGTCACATTGACCTTGTATGTAAAGCCGGTTTCCGACCAATAACTCAAGAACTCAAGTTGCCTTGGTTGATATTTTTTATTAAACTAAAAATGCTTTTGGTATACACATTTCAAGGTCTAATGTAATATAACAAATTGGCTGTCATTAAGGAGGCCTACATGATTCATAAAATTTATGCATATATTATTTGGTAAGATTTGTGATAACTTTGTCATAAAATTGCTGCACACAACATTTACGGTCACAATTACCTAGTGACCAGTCATAATCAGTAAATAACCCCTTTTGATTTTGGTCACTAGGTAAAATATCAGTCACAATAACCTGACCACATGACTAATTGGCTACCGATAGGAGAGGCATGTTTTACAAACATATCTTGTTTGCTATCTTTAGATCTTGCAATTCATGAGTTTGACTATAATTGTAACTCAAAAATACGAAATGAAGAATATTAAAAAGAGGTATCTTGACATAGGAAAAACGTATACTTTTTTGTTTGTACATGTAGTATATATTTGGGCAAATGCAATACATTCTATTTTCCAAAAGAATCAACTACTGATTGACAGAACATTTTTCATTGTTGCAGTGAGTGTGTATTTACAAGAATTACGTCTTAAACTAAGTTCAGAAAACACCTAGTCAATCTCTGTGGCCATATGCCTTCGTCTATACATTGTATCTACAACCACACCCTGGTTGCCGGTCACCCTGATATTTCAGTAGGGTAGGATCCATATGCAACACAGTGATTCACTTTTCAGTTCTTACTTTATTTAAATTTATATGACAATCGTTCTAAAGAAAGAGGATGAAATGTGAAAAAACAATCAAAATGAAAATTTCGTATTTTTAACAATGAATTATTCCTTAAAATAAGATAATAAGTTGCGTAATTATTTTTAACTTGAATACAAAATAATACACCGCAGCATCACAGGCATATAGAGATTCACCTGTGTGTGTGTGTGTGTGTGTGTGTGTGTGTTGGTGTGTGTGTTGGTGTGTGTGCGCGTGTGTTGGTGTGTGTTCGTGTGCGTGTGTGTGTGCTTTATGATTTTATCACAACAATACATATTTTTTTTCAATTTTTATTAATAAAGATATTATTACATTGCAAGGAGCAAGTAACCAGAAAATGTTGAATATAATTCTCCACCAAGTGCAAGATCCGGGTTGTCAATTGTTCTCACCCATATTTGGTCGCCTTGGTTAACGTGTGTAAACACTGTTTGTGCACCCTGGTCACGATATGACCCCCCTTCAGCATGAGCGAATATTCGGCCAAGTACACGCTGGTTGTGTATAATTTCAGCATGCACCATAACACCTTGAGATGCATCGTGATCCATCAGGGAGCAACTGAACACGTAGATACCTGATACTGGAGCAACGAACATGCCTGACTGGTTGTTGTACCCTCCTCCTATATCCGTTATCACTGTTTCAAACTTGATTGTGTCCATATGTTTGAGATGATAAACTACCGTTGGTTTAATAGCTGCTGTGAATGCCACTGGTCCTTCGTTGTTCATAACAAAACGCTTAGATTTCTCTACTGAAATATATTGAGGATAATATATCTCAGTAGCAAAGTGATAATAGTGACGAGATTAGATACCATTCATAAACGAGAGCATTATAGGTCAACAATAAAAGTAAGCATAGTTCATTTACAAGAGAAAATAAGTTAAAATAAGATAGCAAGTACAATTCAGTAGTGATAGTCATTCCAGTGCAATAGCGACAGAAAGTACAGATCAATAACGATAGTCAGTACAGTTCAAGAGATAGTCAGTACAAATCAATAATGAGACAAATTATAGTTCAATAATGATTTTCGGTACAGTACCATAACGACAGTCAGTAGAGCTCAATAACGAAAGTCAGTACAGTTCAATAATGATAGTCATTACAGTTCAATAACTATAGTCATTACAGTTCAATAACGATAGTCAGTACAGTTCAATAACGATAGTCAGTACAGTTCAATAACGATAGTCAGTACAGTTCAATAATGATAGTCAGTACAGTTCATTAATGATAGTCAGTAAAGTTCAATAACGATAGTCAGTACAGTTCAATAATGATAGTCATTACAGTTCAATAACTATAGTCATTACAGTTCAATAACGATAGTCAGTACAGTTCAATAACGATAGTCAGTACAGTTCAATAATGATAGTCAGTACAGTTCAATAATGATAGTCAGTACAGTTCAATAATGATAGTCAGTACAGTTCAATAACGATAGTCAGTACAGTTCAATAATGATAGTCATTACAGTTCAATAACGATAGTCAGTACAGTTCAATAACGATAGTCAGTACACTTCAATAATGATAGTCAGTACAGTTCAATAACGATAGTCAGTACAGTTCAATAACGATAGTCAATACACTTCAAGTACGATAGACAATACACTTCAATAATGATAGTGTGTACACTTCAAAAACGATAGTCAATACACTTCAATAATGATAGTCAGTACACTTCAAAAACGATAGTTAGAACAGTTTAATAACGAAAGTCAGTATAGTTCGTTCAATAATGATAGTCAGAACAGTTCAATAACGATAATCAGTACACTTCAATAATGATAGTCAGTACACTTCAATAACGATAGTCAGTACACTTCAATAATGATGGACAGTACACTTCAATAATGATAGTCAGTACACTTCAAGTACGATTGACAGTACACTTCAATAATGATAGTCAGTACACTTCAATAACGATAGTCAGTACACTTCAATAATGATAGTCAGTACAGTTCAATAACGATAGTCAGTACAGTTCAATAATGATAGTCAATACACTTCAAGTACGATAGACAATACACTTCAATAATGATAGTGTGTACACTTCAAAAACGATAGTCAATACACTTCAATAATGATAGTCAGTACACTTCAAAAACGATAGTTAGAACAGTTTAATAACGAAAGTCAGTATAGTTCAATAATGATAGTCAGAACAGTTCAATAACGATAATCAGTACACTTCAATAATGATAGTCAGTACACTTCAATAACGATAGTCAGTACACTTCAATAATGATGGACAGTACACTTCAATAATGATAGTCAGTACACTTTAAGTACGATTGACAGTACACTTCAATAATGATAGTCAGTACACTTCAATAACGATAGTCAATACACTTCAATAATGATAGTCAGTACACTTTAATAACGATAGTCAGTACACTTAAATAATGATAGTCTGTGCAGTTCAATAATGATAGTCAGTACAGTTAAATAAAGATAGTCAGTACAGTTCAATAATGATTGTCAGTATAGTTCAATAACGATAGTCAAAACAGTTTAATAACGATAGTCAGTACACTTCAATAATGATAGTCAATGCAGTTCAATAATGATAGTCAGTACAGTTCAATAACGATAGTCAGTATAGTTAAATAGTGTTGTCAGTGCAGTTCAATAATGATAGTCAGTACAGTTCAATAACGATAGTCAGTATACTTCAATAATGATAGTCAATACAGTTCAATAACGAAAGTCAGTTCACTTCAATAACGATAGTTAGTACACTTCAATAACTATAGTCAGTACAGTTCAATAATGATAGTCAGTACACTTCAATAAAGATAGTCAGTACACTTCAATAATGATAGTCAGTACATTTAAATCACGTAAGTCAGTAGAGTTCAATTATGACAGTAAGTACAGTTCAATAATGATTGTCAGTGCACTTCAATAATGATAGTCAGTACAGTTCAATAACGATAGTCAGTACACTTCAAGTACGATTGACAGTACACTTCAATAATGATAGTCAGTACAGTTCAATAACGATAGTCAGTACAGTTCAATAACGATAGTCATTACAGTTCAATAACGAAAGTCAGTACAGTTCAATATTGATAGTCAGTACAGTTCAATAAAAACAGTCAGAACAGTTCAATAATGATAGTCAGTACAGTTCAATAACGATAGTCAGTACAGTTCAATAACGATAGTCAGTACAGTTCAATAACGAAAGTCAGTACAGTTCAATAACGAAAGTCAGTACACTTCAAGTACGATAGTCAGTACAGTTCAATAACGAAAGTCAGTACACTTCAAGTACGATAGTCAGTACAGTTCAATAACGAAAGTCAGTACAGTTCAATAATGAGAATCAGTACCGTTCAATAATGATAGTCAGTACATTTCAATAATGATAGTCAGTACACTTCAATAATGATAGTCAGTACATTTCAATAATGATAGTCAGTACACTTCAATAATGATAGTCAGTACACTTCAATAATGATAGTCAGTACATTTCAATAATGATAGTCAGTACACTTCAATAATGATAGTCAGTACACTTCAATAATGATAGTCAGTACATTTCAATAATGATAGTCAGTACACTTCAATAATGATAGTCAGTACATTTCAATAATGATAGTCAGTACATTTCAATAATGATAGACAGTACAGTTAACGATTGAAATTATAGTTCAATAATGATAGTCAGGGGTTAGTATCTCGAAGCTATCGTTAGCATAACGACTATCATATACCTCTCGTTAAGGTTTTCACCGCTATCTCAACGCTCTCGTAATTAACGAATAATCGTTAACATGCCCAATTATTAACGGATGCCTAGAGGGTGTCGTAAGGCTCTCGTTACTATCATTTTGACACAAAAGTAAGAAAGGTGCGATTTTAAAGTACATAAAAATGAGAATTATATCATTTTATTGATAAAAAATGATGAACCGACATAAATATAGTATTGTATTTCTTTTTCTCATGAATTTTCACAGGCCCTTAATATATTTTATTTAAATTCACTCAAAGAACTCTTTAATACAATTCCATAAAAAAATATCATTGATTAGTTGAAAGAGATAAACTTGTATTCTTGGATCTAATTGGCTCATTTTTATTGTCATTTAGTAACTTTTACATAACATTTTAAGCCTATTATAGCATTCGACACGATATGGCCAGTTATATGTTGACGAGCCGTAAAAATCCAAACAAACAAAATTTTTCTCACATATCAAACATATGTAAAGGTTCTTTACATTTTAATTTAAGACTTATATTTGAATGGCGGATGAAAAAAAAAACATATCATAACTTAAACAGCGAAAGGAATAATCTCCGTAATGTGTAATTTTGCACAAGAAAAACATAAATAAATATATGCATACATCATGCTGAAAATTCAACAAAATTCAAACTACATAGTTACAAAAATTATATTTCGAAAAGTAAACTGTGACGTATTAACTACCAATGGTAGGGATACTACGTCATCGCGCACCTGCTGAATGCTCCCACTTGGACCATTTTTCGTCGACTCGAAGGTATAATACAATTTTATTATAAGAAAACGTAAGAGTATCAAAAAATCATGTAGCGCACCAAAGAATGGCTATAGTACTTGAGATGATTGTAAATAAAGTTTATAGATTTATTGCCTGGTTTAGGCCTGAAAACGGGATAAGTGTTTTTCTCTGAATGCTCCCACTCGGACTTTTCCCGAAACATATAAGAAATAAGGTTGAAAACCTTCTTGAAAATTATATTTTTAACGTACCGGAAACATAAACCGAGTCATGTTTACACTTTTCCTAGATTTTTAATTTCAATATTTCTATTTCAAAGTTAGTTTTTTTTTTTTTAAAGTTTATTTTATAAAAATGGAAAATGCTCCACTCGGGACTCGATTTCAGAGATGCTCCCACTCGGACCAAATATATATACATTCTGAAAGCACATATTGACTGTGTTTAAGCTTTTTGTGGTTATTCACACAATTTTTACACATATATACCACCATTTTTGTCAATAACTACTGTGTTTTGGCAACATTAACTTTTTCCTTCTTTTTACAGAGATCACTTTTTTATTCTGAAGAATGGCGTCGTTGGGCAAACAAGGTGGGCCTGTGAAATTTCAACTGACAGGAAAATCAACTATACAGGAAAGGTGCCTTGCTTTTGGGTTGGAATCCGAAGGGATGATTCAAAATGATTGCCAACAACGAATAGGATATAAGACTTTAGATGGAGTTTGGATCTAAATTTAAAAGCTTTGTTTGTGATGAAAAAATGTGGTGTTTTAAAAAAAAAAGATTAACATGTTTATTTCATACGGGTTTTAAGTTCTTTTGGAAACTGAAACACAATAAAAGTCGCATTAATTCAATAATTGTGATTTAATATTTTGTTAAAATTTTTTAAAAAATTTTTTGGGTTTTTTTAAACTTGTGATTTAGATTTTAAAACAAATAATGGTACGTTTATGAAAATAAAGATTTCAAAAATTTATCGGTTGATTTGAGTAAGTTTTATTAAAAGAAAACAGTAAATATTTTTATCTAGCTGGTTAAAAAGTTGGGAAATCCCATACCAACAACAAAAAGCAGTCAACAAATTTGACAATTTGACAATTTTATGAAATTTTGATATTGAAAACGTATTTTTCCCTAAATAAAAAAAAAAATATAAAAAACAAAATCAAGTTTTTTCTTTATCAAAGTCTTTTTCCCCTAATTTGGTATTTAAAGCCCTTGTAGTTAAAATTTTCGGGTTTTCCCCAAATTTTAAAATTTTTTAATAAAGTATTTTAATTAACTTAAAAAATTTTAAAAATTTTTGGAAAATTGAAAAATAACTCTCAAAAGTTGTCCAATTAAAATTTTATTAAAAAAATACTTTATCATCATTTTTTAAAGAATAAAACTTAACACTTAAAAAGTAATATTTTCTTTTTCCTCCTTAATAAAAGTAAAGTCTATTATCTTTAAAAAAAATGCCTTTTAACAAACAATGGATAATTCTTCTTTGAGATTTTTTAAAGAAATAAAAAACAAAAAAAGTTTTTTCAGGATTTTTTAAAATAACGTTAAAAATAAAAAACAATATACAAGAATACACAAACAAAAAACCCCCCGTAAAAAGAGGAGAAACATTTCAAGGGGAATAAACCCTTACAAAAAGTAAAAATTTCCAAGTAATGCTTTCGTGAAAATTTTATGACATAAAAAATGAAAAAAATAAACCCAGAAAAAAGAAACAAAAAAAAAAACAAAAAACCCATTCTGAACATTTTGGTCTGTGCTCTGCTTTTTCCTTTCATTAAACTTTTTTTAAATTTTAAATTTTCAATTTATATCTCAAAAATTTAAGGGGAATGGTTTGCAAACAAAACTTTGGAATAGAAAGGAAAAAACTCCAAAACGGGGAAGTTGCATTCTTTTTTGCGGATTTTATTTTATTGAAACTATCCTCCATGAATTTTTATATAAATTTGACCCTTTATGCCCTTTTCCCAAAAAATTTAAACGCAAAAACTGAAAAAAGAGGTTTTTTTAAAGAACAAAAATTCTTGTTTTTTCTAGAGTATTCCCCCTCATGGAACATCCACAGTTGGTATCTAAAATATTTGCTCCAGCTATGCCGTGCCAAGATGTCCTGCCATGTGCTTTCTTACGTCGCAATGTGGTTTATACCTTTTCCCATGCTGGTCACAAACACAAATACTTTCTGCAAAACAGAACGTTATTATATTTTAAAAATGTATAATCCATTTCTTTCTGATTTCAGCGACTCTATTTTACGAGGAATTGTTTCAAACACAACCTTTTTTTCTTATTCTTAGGCCGATAAACTGATCCTCTAAGAAGACATATTTACGAGACTGTTATGATAAAATATGTCACAATTTTAGTGATCTAAATTTTAGTATCGTATTTTAAAAATGCTGTTTCATAGAATTCTAACTGATTATATGAATATATAAACGTGAATTATATAAAGATATTTATGCTTTCAAAAATGTATATATTTAGGTCCGAGTGGGAGCATCTCTTAAGTTGAGTCCGCGTGGGAGCATTTTCCATTTTCATAAAAAGAATTAACAAAAACTGATTTCTGAATAGAAATATTTGGAACTAATATAGAATAAGGGGGTAAACATGACTCGGTTTATGTTCCGGTACGTTAAAAAACAATTTTCAAGAAGGTTTTCAACCTTATTTCATATATGTTTCGGGAAAAGTCCGAGTGGGAGCATTCAGAGAAAAAACACTTATCCCGTTTTCAGGCGTAAACCAGGCAATGAATCTATAAACTTTTTTTACAATTATCTCAAGTACTGTAGCCATTCTTTGGTGCGCTACATGATTTTTTGATACTCTTACGTTTTCTTATAATAAAATTGTATTTTACCTTCGAGTCGACGAAAAAATGGTCCAAGTGGGAGCATTCAGCAGGTGCGCGATGACGTAGTATCCTACCATTGACTACATCATGAAGAAAAGTGCATTACGTCAGCTGCAAAAATCGGTACCACAAAAATGGATGTAATATATAGAAATGTTGTTTGTTTATCATTTCATAGTAACAAATATTTCACTTGCGAACACCAGTTGTTATAATTTAACTAGTTATATTTTAATTTATAATACAGCAAACATCCTTTGTTTAAAACAAAATGAAATTTATCCATATTAATTAACAGCAGCCATGTATATATTTAGTAATACAGATTTTTGACAGGTTATATGGCCGTATATAAACGATAACCCGAGCCGCCAAGTGAGAGTTATATTGCAAACATAATTATATCGGCCATATATCCTGTTAAAAATCTTTATAACGAATTTACAATACTGCAGAAAAAAAGAGAGATTTCTTGATAAATTGACAGCAGCTATGTATATAAACTATATAAACGCCAATCAAAATTGACGTACCAAACTTGCAGTTGCAGTAACAAACGTGTAGTATTATAAAAGACTTTTCATTGGAGAATCGTGACATTTTTATAGTTTTATATACACTGTTTCTGGCAATTTTCTAAGAAATCTCACCTTTTTTCTCAAAAAAAGGGAAGTTCGCGGTTTTATAAATTCGTTATAAACATTCCTGACATGTTAAATGGACCTTGTAGGCAATATAACCATCGCCTAGCGGCTCGGGTTATATTTCCAAACAGTCGTTTATATTACCAATATTACCTGTCAAAAATCTTTATAACTAATAATATAAATGTCATGATTATCCAATGAAAATCGACTTTACATATTTAATATATATTTATGCTTATGAAGTAATTGTTTTGCTCATGGCGTCATTGTTAGGCGCATGACGTCTTTGCAGCTTTGTAGCAAGTGGGATTTTAGAAAGAGTTGCTGTACATATGTTTGTCTAAAGCCTAAAGGGTAAAATTTCATTATGTTTCGTGAAAATATAGTCCATATTTCACTCAAACGGAAAGCAACAATGAAAGCAACATTTTCAAATTTGAATATTGACAGTATACTTACACCCTGTTCCCAGATTTTTTGACTGGTATTGAGAAGAAGCTCCGCCAGAATATTGGCTTTAACTATGTAAAGTGTTTAAAATATGTGACTACACTGGCAGCCTCTGCTGCTAAATCTTCAGTCTCTGCGGTTCTATATACAGTCGTTTTTTTTCCAGTTTCTATGTTAAGTTCCCGCCCCGCCCCTCAATTAGAAATCACGCCTGTTTCATTGGAACTTTCAACAGGGGCAGTTCCAATGACTGTTCTCTTTTTTTTAAGGAACCGTTTTCGTAGGTTTACCACTATCACAATTGATATTATCAAGGCAATCGGGATTTTCATCGCAAAACAAGTCTATATTACTAGACGACAGACCGGCGGATCCTGCACGTGTCGTGTGATTGTGTTCCGGTTTAGCATGATCGTAACCTTATATTTACCTTCGTCTACGCAAAATAATGATTCGGTGAATATAAACACCGGGTGCATGTATTCAAATGATAACACAACGCAATCGTTAATAACTAACGAGTAAGCAACGAACGATTGCTTAACTACTGCTTTCGAAATACCCGCACTAGTCTCTCGTTAACCAACCCTCCGTCTATTGTTAGCACGTTCGTAAACGCAAATATAACGATAGCTTCGAGATACTAACCCCAGAATAGTTCAATAAATTAACGATAGTCAGAACAGTTCAATAACGAGATTAAAGACTGGTCAGGAAACGATAGTAAAGACTGGTCAGGAAATGAGTGTTATTACACGACATCACACTGGCCATTGCTTTCGCAGAGCGATTGGTCCACCGCAGCGGCGGTGGAGTATTTGTCGTAGAAGCGGTGAAAAATGGCTGTTTGTTGCTGTCGGTTAGTTCATGGCTGAATTTTACTTTATGTTTAAATGTTTTACTGGAAACGCCCAGTGAGACAGAAGCCTATATATGTACTCTTCCAACTTATCACACGCATTTTCAATTGTAGGATATTGGAAGCGGAACTCGGACATCTATTTGTATATACAACTTTATTGTATTAAACACCAAATGTACACGTTTTGCTGGTGTCAAAGCAATTTACGATTGTACTCAATTGAAAAAGTGCCCCAAAACAGTTTTATTGGTATCAGGTCCACTGCATTGCGTTCCAATCGAATCCACTGTCGTCTGCGTTGTACGTTATCATTTTCTTTTATAAACAGCAATAACAATTTCTTAAATTTTTAAAAATGGTTGATTGTGAATGTATCATACATACGATGCGATGCCAGTGTATTAAGGAGTCGCTTTGTTCACATTTGCAAAATTAGGCAAAAGTGGCGTCCCCTCGTCAAACTGTACATAAGTGCCAGTATAAAAGGCAGTGTGCATGATATAAGTTGGAAAAGTACACACGTTGGCTTCTTTCGCAATTAGCGTTTCCAATAAAACGTTTATCGTAAATTTCAGTCATAAACTTACCAACAACAGCAAACGGCCATTTTTTCCACCGCGTCTGCGACAAATACTCCACCGCGAAAGATATGGCCAGTGTGGTCATGTAACGAGCGAAATAACTGGTAAGGTAAGAAAGTAGTAAAGGCCAAATGACAAAAATAACAAGTGTTAATAAATAATATGCACGTGTTCTTACCATAACATCTAACTACAATATTTCTTAAACAATTGATTAACTTCCTGAGGTAACTCGTTGTAACAAAGTCATACGATAAACAGTACATGTTTCTCTGATAGGCTAGAGTAATAGTTTATTTTTTACCTTGGAACAAGTTCGTTTGTGTTTTGCATGTCGATTAATACAGGTCTAACTGATCCCTGCGTAATCAAATGAAATATATTACATTGTTGTACAAAAATTGACAAGCAATAAGTTACTGGATCTATTGTTCTCCTTAACTTATGCTATGTTATTCTCAACTTAAAGATATTGTTTCAATAGCTAACTCATAGTTATTTTTATGATGTTATGCTATGTTATAATTACAATGATACAAAAGTAATAGAATATTTACCCTTTTCAAAGAAAGCTCTCCTTTGATTATTCTCAAGACGGAATTGACGCTGTACTGAGTTTGATCCAAATAACAGAGCATGACAGTCATGGTTCTCTTTACTTGTTTCTTGTAATTCTGCTATTGACTTACGCAGGTCTTGATTTGACCTCTTTAACTCTGTATTGGTTTTACGTAGGTCTTCGATTTCAGTACCTTGAGCAGCGATTTCAGTACCTTGAGCAGCAACTGAAAATAAATATTTGTCGCAAATACTAAAATTATGATGCAATGTGCTGGTATATACAAAAAACATATATGTATCATCTGCTCTAGCAGTGAGTAAAAAAGATCTATGCTGGTATTGATAGCTTACAGGAAATTAGTCACAATCAAATGATATTTTACCGTTCAAACGCTTAAAACCATTGCCTCCTCCTTTGTACATACCACTGATTCTTTTCCTTGAGATAAAAACAAAGAATAATATACTTCATAAACGTGATAAATATCTTTATTACCTTTATCTTCCATGTGTTGCAATCTCTTTAAAACGTTTTCTATGTCATGTGGAATCTCAGAACATAAAGCATTTTGAATGACAAGCAAACTTGCAAAGAGCGGTAAAGTTATATTCCACTTCATTGGCAATTTCTGTTTTTCTTCCGATCTACTAATTACAAAGAACGATTTAAGTTTTACTCGCGTGTCGTTTAAGTTTATTTATGTAGCACTAAAGATATGTAAAAGTTAGGCCGTGTCTACACCTATTCAAGTTTCTTACATGTCACATTTAGATAAGCTAAATATATGGCCCTTTCAACATTTTTTTCAGGCACAATTTTTACTAAAATGTCTCATTAAGTTTGCCCAGGATTTATATCTTTGTCTTTGCAATACTATCATGTTTCTGTAAAATATGTGAAAAAAGCGGGAAAATGATGCAATTAGCTAAAACAGAATGGAGTAAATGAAATGCGTTCATTCTTTTTTAAAATTGAAAAATGTGACAAAAATCTATTTTGATGAAAATTCTTTATTTGATGAAAGTTATTCACTAAATGAACAAGATCATTTTAAATCCATTTTGACTCTACTTGAAAAAGAGCTCTTTTTTATTTTTTTACAATGTATTTATTTATTTTTATTTATTTTTTGCTCTTCTGTGTATCAGCGTATTGATTTGTTCCTTTGACCAAGACATTGTAATCATTTACTGAAATTCAAAGGGCAAGTACACTGAATCAACAATAAAAAGTCAGAAAATAATAAAATTAACAGCACTATCAAACCTTCGGACACATGTTTTGTGTCAAATTGGTGTTATCAGTGTCTTGACAGCCAAAAATTTGTAGAAAAATAGAACGTGTTCTAACTTTCTTGCAAGGAATTTTCTTCTTGGATGTCACATAATTTCTCTTTAAAACTCATTCAAGTAGGGTGTCTACACTATCCAATACAAGAGACTATGATACTTGCATTCAAAACTTGGATAGGTGTAGACGGGCCCTTAGATAACAGCATTAAATTGAGGCAATGCTGTTGACAGATTTATAGATAAATTTTGGGAGATTTTCTTGTGCCAGTCAGATGGTAAACATTGACATTTTCATAGAGCATCTGGTCGTGCATATAGTAACTGATCAACTGTGAGCTCTGATGAACAGAACATTAAAATTCTGCAATTTTACTTTTTCGCGCATTTTTTTAATAAAAACTGAAATACATCTTTTTTAAAAATGCTGGTAAAACAAAGGAGGATTGCAGTAAATATTTAAAATTATTTTGAGTAATAAAGGCACTTTTGAGTTCATTGAAATTTTGCTGTTTTTTCATGTTTGGAACCTAATATATCTTATATTCTATAGTTTTTTGTCATCATCTTTTTATAAAAATGGAAAAATTTTCCTACAACCTAATAGTATAACAATAAATTGGTCTAAAATGATAACCTAAATAAAATGTCCTATCTTCAGTCGTTGAATTTTGAAATATGTTTCATATGTTTCTTACTTGTTTGTTTATTTGTATCTCTTCAAACAATTGTCTATTGGTACATGATGGTGTATTTTTCTGCACTTGTACAGAAGTTGTCAACACCAGATGAAAAAAGTTAATGTATTTGAAGAAGTAATAAGTTATCTATGCAAGCCGTTTAATATTGCCGTTTATTTATTTAATCATGTAGAGATAAGAAAAAGTAAATAATGAACAGTAAGAGATCGTCAGATATTTGACAAATCAAAATGAAAAGTTGCTAAAACGCTGAATGATCAAGAATAATTATTAAAACTGTTGGACAAGGAAACCACGATAAGTACACATATACAGAATCTCCGCTGTATTATTGTTAGTGGACAACTACAAAGTTTTCTCAAATTACAGCCTTTGGGTCAAATGTTGCCCGCGGGGTGTGGGGCCTATCAAGGATTTTCGTTTTATATTAAGTTGTTTGGGGTTCAAGATATTTTGTTATATTACTAAACATGTAGAGATGTCTCCATTTTCAAACTGCTGTAATGATAAACAAGATATCAGATGTATGGCATGCACTTATCATTGATGCATGGGATAGACATAACTGTGCATGAACATAAACTTTTTATTATAATACCATATTAATATGTCTGGAGGAAATTTAAGAGCCGTATTTTATGGTATACAAGATATTCGTTTGGTAAGTTGTAATTTCCATATCTTTCATATTTTGATAGTAAATGTATTTCTTTTTCTTAACATATATATAGTATCCTTCTTTTTAACACAAAGATAACACACATATATGTACGTTTAACTTGCAGGTCGTCACTAATATAAGTCAACAAGGACAAACTTTGTCGAACTAACTTAAACATAAACATAGTTTGCATAATATTGTCTAATATTCACTTCAAACAATTTTACATGTAAATACAATATAATCGGGCACATGTGGTCTTCCTCCTCCGGGGATAGTTGTAAACTCGCCACATGCAATCACCTCAACAGTGTCTTTGCATTTAAAACCCAACCAAATTAATCTAGATCCGACTAATTTACTATTAGTATTTGCGTAACAATGTACGTATATATGCTTTCATATTGTTTTAACATGTCACTATTTATTTTTTAACATTTTTACCAGAGAGATGAACAGATACCAGAGCCAGGCCCAGGACGTTTGTATTTCTTCTTACTTTTTATAAATTATTCAATTATTGAATGTATGTAGCAACATCATATGTCCACAAAAAATCTCAAACTGTGTATGAATTTCAATAATATTATATTTCTATGCAAATATGACAAAAACTTTGTATGCAAATATGACAATAACTTATATGCAAATATGATAAAAAAAAACGCTTGTATTAAAATGATAAATTAAATATACAATTTATGATATCTAATGACAAAAAAGTGAAGTATCTGCTGAGCAACACCTTTTAAAAGAACAAGACTTGCTGAGGGGTGTTGCTTTAGAGAGGTTTAATTAATTTTGAAATCTGATTTTGGACGAATTGATACGGTCTGTTGTAAAGAGGTTATTTCTTTACAGATGACCACTCAGCAGAGGTTACATAGCATGACGATGATTAAAAATAGAATGATTAGCTCATGGACCTAAAAAAACAACATTTTACAGCATCGCCATTTCTTGAAAATTGCGAACGTTTATTTGTTAATCAAAACCGTACTATGGAGGGTTTTTGTCACTGTTTTATTTCTTAAAAACGCTACAATAAAAAATATAACTATATAATATAAATATGCCAGAGGTAATGGCAAGAAGCGTTATCATTTTAAAAAAATATTGCAGAAATACAAATCCGTGTAGAAAATGTTGGAATATGTGGTTCGGATTTAACTTTCTGGAACCACAACAGAATTCCGGACTGTGTGGAAGGTAAAGATCCCTTTGGTATAGGACATGAGGGTGCAGGCGTTGTGTCGAAGCTAGGGGAAGGAGTCACTTCCCTAAAGATTGGTAATTTACATGTGCATTATTTTTACATGCATTACCTTCATAATTGCACGTAATGATTGTTATATGAAAGTGACATTATGTTCTTTTTTCATTTTCAAGTTCAACTGCATTGGCTATATACATGTACATGTACTGTTAAAATGGTGACTGGTTAACCGTTGATATCAGAAAATGTTTAGGATAAAATATAAATCTACCTAAGTATATAAGAAAGACTGCCCACTCTTTATAAATTGAATGTTACAGGTAAATTTCAATGGATTTCTACAGAAACTTCTGGAACAAGTGATTTATGTATCGTTCAGCAGTAAATCACTACAGACTTTATGGCCAAATGCAAACTTTCTTTTTAGCTCGACTATACGAAATATATGGAGAGCTGTCCTGCTCGCCCCGGTCCAGATTTCAGATTTAAGTTTTGGTGCAGTAAAATATTTTCACTATAACATTTTCATTTCTTAAGGTACCAATATTTATAGATTTATCTGCCCTTGAACTTTAAGAATTTTCTTAAAAAAATTAGTTTTTACTATAACTTTTTCATTTCTTAAGGTATCAACTTCAAACTTCAAATATATGTTCCTTATCATCAACCACATCTTATGTGACAAGGTTCATAACTCTCTTGCATCAATATTTTCAGATTTGTCTACCCTTGAACTTAGAATTTTCCTTAACAAATATGATCTTTTACTGTTACTTCTTTATTTCTTAAGGGATCAACTTAAAACTTGAAATATAATTATGTTCCTTATCATTAACCACATCTTATATGACAAGGTTCATAACTCTAGCACCAATATTGCAAGAATTATCTCCCCATTTACTTAGATTTTTTTTTCTTTAAAAATGTTATTTTTTTTCTATAACTTCTTTAGTTTTAAAGGTATCTACCTCAAACTTCAAATACCAGATCTTATGTGACAAGGTTCATAACTCTTGAAGCAATATTTTCAGATTTATCTCTCTTTCAGCTTAGAATTTTCTTTAAGAAAATATTATAAATTCTTTACTTTTAAAGGTATCTTCTTCAAGCTTCAAATATATATTTCTTATCATTACACACATGTTGTGTGACAAGGTCCATAACTCTATTTTGACTATTTCCAGAATTATTCCCCCTTGAACTTGGAATTTATGGTAACAACCTTAACTTTTGTCATAAGAAGAAATATATTTATATCATAATTGATTTTTCTTTCATAGTTTTGTCTTCTTCCTTACTGCGTGCAGTATTTAATTAGTCGAGCTTTGCTGTCTCCTGTGACAGCTATTGTTCCCCTTGGATGGCATAATGTCACTTTAAGTTTATTTATACTCGCCACCGGTTGCACATAAGGGCGAGTCCTCCAGAAGAGAATTAGTCATTTCAAATTTTGTAGGATAGTGCAAGACACAGATTCAGAAAGATAACCAAATGCCAGAAGCTTCTACTGGTTCTTTTTATTGTGCCAAGTGTTTAAGCACTCATAAACGGAACCACGATTTAAAGTCTCATCCGAAAGACTGATTAGTTGGCCAGCCCGGGAATCGAACCCACAATGTCGAGTTTACAAGTCTCGCGCTCTAACCTATTCAGCTAAGTGGGCTGGTTATTCGAAGATGTATAATAACATCACAATATATATTAAGGTGACAAGGTTGCAATGGATCCATTGTCAAGCTGTGAAAGGTGCTACGATTGTAAAACAGGACGGTACAATTTATGTGAGAAACTATCCATATGCGGTTCCCCAGCAAAATGGGGCTACATGACAAGATATTTCGTCGAAGAAGCTAAATGTTGTTTTAGGTAAGGCGTATAAAAATCTGTAAAAGGAAAATAGAAAAAAACACATTATATATCTGTTGTTCCATTAAAAAGATTGTACATGTATATTGTAATTTTATATTTAGATAATACATATTTTGTAAATTTCATGTTCGATAAATGTGTCAAATCGAAACATTTTAATAGCATTTGAATTGACTTTACAAACTTATCATTTGTTCATTAAAATGTCTTTGATTACTGTTCCAATAATAATTATGTTGTATTTTCTATCTTTGACGTTAAGTGTGTGTCGAATTTAAGACCGTTTAAACAAATTAATTCCAGTTTATGCAATAGAGATAATTTTTAGGTTACCAGACCACATAAGTACAGAGGAAGGTGCTATGATCGAGCCTCTTGCTGTCGCCCTACATGGATGTCGCCGTGCTGGAGTGTCTGCTGGAAGTAACGTCCTCATAACTGGAGCAGGTACAGCATTGTGTCACATAAAAACTTATAACAATAGATCTAATTGTTTGCGTTCTTAGTGAGATTGACTTACCCTATTTTGAATTTAGAACATTCCGTCATCAATATGAAGCATAGTACAAGTAAAACTCAAGTTGTTTATCAGAGGTAGATATAAAGACTGCACAGACTGTCTAGAAGGGCAGACTAGCTTAACTTTAGGGAAACTGTTTTGCAGTTTCAGATCAAGCAAAGTCATGTAATAGGCCCAGCACATTGACAAAGTTTTGATGTAAAAACTGAACGAGCATTGAACAGTTTTATGATATGACAAACATTGATATATTGCAAAGTTACGTTTAGTCACATGATATTTGTTGTAACATAGTGAGCGAGCGAGTGAGTGAGTGAGTGAGGCTACAAATAATTTAATGTCATTTCATTTTCAGGTCCTATAGGACTACTGTCAATGAAGGGCGCCAGGGCGCTTGGTGCCTCAAACATTTGTGTAACAGGTTTGTATTTGTCTTCTCACATGTTTACTTTCTATGAATAGAAACGAATATCAAGAGCAATATATAATAAACTATAAGGATATTGTCTAAGGCGTCTTACAAACTTATATAGACAGTCAGTTAATTCAGATTTCCTTGTGAAAAAAGATTAAAAAGATTTATGTTTTGTAATGTTCGTGCTACTTGACCAATATATCTATATATCCGCCTGTAAATAGTTGAAATGTTAAAGTTCTTTATTCATTAAAACGATTCTGATACTTTAGCTATATCTGGTTTGGTTATCTTTGTATATAATTTCGTGTACGACTTCATCACTTTAATTATTGCAGATGTTAATGAAACTCGTGTAAAACTGGCAAAGCAGTTAGGAGCTGATTATGCTCTAGACGTGACATCAAAAGGAGCATTGGAAATTGAAAAAATGGTAGAGGAGTGTTTTGGAGAGAAGCCTCACATGACAATAGAGTGCAGTGGAGCACCGACTGCCATTCAAGCAGCCATAAGGGTAAATAATTTAATGTGAATTAGGTTCTGTCTAATGTGTGTCTTGTGTCACTCTTCAAACTCGTAACTGATTGTTTAATATGAAATGTCACGCAACGAAGTTATTTATATGACTGAAAATGACCTAAAAACAACTTATAAGTTAGAGATTTCGATATATATTGCAAATTAAATATAGAAAAGGTTAATGTGATATGTATAACATCTGTGATTTAGGTTTTCTGTTTTCTTCAAGTCTACAAGAAATGGTGGCCGTGTTTCGCAGATCGCACTAGGGGAAGGAAATGTCACAATACCGATGATTAACGCCTCCTTTAGGGAGGTCGATATCTTAGGGATTAGGTCAAACCTGTATTGTACCCCATTGGCACTGGACCTTGTTGCTTCCGGTAAATACCCTTTACTTGTAATTTTTGTAAGTGTATATTCATTCGTTCAAAATATAGATTAGTTTATATTCAAGCTCTGACAATTTCTTATAATGTTCCTGTATATTCACTTAACCAATGTCGCACACGTCCTTTTGGTGAAACGTTTTGTATTAAAGTAGCCTGGCATATATTTATTAATTGTGATTATATTTTCAGGTCAGATAGACGTTAAACCTCTTGTTACACATAGATTTGATTTGGAAGATGTCGCAGAAGCTTTTAAAAAGGCAAACACACGTGATTGTGGGAAGGTCATGGTCAGATGTAACATGGACTAATCATATTCTTGAAACCTCCGACTGTAATAACAAATTAAACAAAACTAGCATTAACATTTCATCCAGATCATCTGTTCAAATGTGAACGAATTTAGTGTTTATAACAAAATATATCTTATTGAACTGAGTTTCAAAAATAGAATATTTTGATTTTTGACCAAAGTATTATTTTGTTTGCTCATCTGAGCACAAAGAACTATTAATAAAAGCTTTTAAGGCAGATGGATGTCGGTGGCGGTGTTTGTCAACAAGTCTCTTAAACCATAGGACCAAATTTGTTTGAACTTGTCAGGGAGATTCGTTCACAGAGATTCGTTCTCTAAGATTTTCGGAGAAAAACATTCAGCTATTGCTAGTCATGTGGTCCAGAAACTTTAACAAAAATAAGTCAAAAAAATTTATGAATTGTCTTAAAACATGAACACCACATGACAAGGCCTTCAAGAAGACCATACAGAACTTGACCTTCACTTCAAGGTCAAATGTTTGATTTTTTTGCCATAATTGACAATAACTTTGTAATTGATCAATAGATTGTCTTTTACATGGACACAACAATCCTTTGTTTGGGCATGACCTACAAACATATTAAATTGATTTGACCTTCACTCATCAATGACCTTGACGGTCAAATTATTGAATTAAGCTCAGATTGTACTTTGTTTTCTATTTACATACTTGGTTTATAGAACCCTTAAGACAAAACCCAGATAATCAGTCATTCAAATACGATCTTGGCCTTATCTGACCTTGACTATCAATGTCAAATTATTCAAATTTGCTAAAATTTTCAAAACTTTATGTAATCAATATTTGGACAAAAAAAAACCCGGCAAAACCAACATGCTGAATTATTCTTTTTAATTTACTTTGCCCGTCAAGGTCATATTTTTAAAACTTGCTTAGTCATAACTTTTTGTTTTTTCTGTACAGATTTGATTTATACTTGGACAAAAGAACAAATGTGACAAAACCAACATGTTGAATTATTCACTTATGACCTTTTCATTTTTAAATGAACTTGATGAACATGTAGTCAAATTATAAAATTAAGCAAAAACTGCCATAACTTTTTTATTGATGGATACAATTTATATTGAAACAAATGAAATATTATGAAAGAATTGACAATTTGAAACAAAACAAGAACTGTCGGAGGACAATAACGCTTGACTATTCGAAAAGTTGTCACAAGGGTGTTTCATTGAGAATAATAATGCTTACCTATATGAATACATAAAATTGTCCGAAAAGGTACAAAGGCTTGCTATTACGATGTTTTATCAAGTTAATCTCTGCTTTATTATTATTGCATAAAATTGTGCCAAAAAAGGCACAAACACTTCAGTAGTTATGGAGATATCAGCTTACAATCAAAAACTTTACCTAGAATTTCTAAGTCGAAAAAGGGGCATCATTATGGAAAGAAACAAACCAGAGTTATGGGACTTGTGCCAATCATGTAAGATAATCACAGAGAACAAATGTGTGAACTTTCAATCGATTCCCTTCAGTAGTTATGGAGATACCAGCTTACATGCAAAGAATTTTTAAGTCGAAAAAGGGGCATAATTATGCAAAAAAGAAAATTAGAGTTATGGGACCTGTGCCAATTATCTCAGATAATCACAGAGAACAAGTGTGTGAAGTTTTAATCCATTCCCTTCAGTAGATTATTCTGCGAATAGTCGAGCTAAAAATGACCATGACCTAAAATAACATGGACTGTTTAGGTCATTCATGTCTTCCATAAATGGCAAAATTGTTAGGCCATGGCTTTCCAAATGTTGCAGACATATTTTTTTGTAGGGTTCTAACCAGTAGGGGACTTTGTATTGCTTGCAATAATTTGACAATTGCTTAATATAATATTTACCTTTATATTAACATACCTTGTGCAAAAATTTCCCTTTAAGTGAAAGCAAATGAAACGAAACATGTTTGTATATTATATTTGTTTAATTATTAACAAAATACACAGTACATGAATTTATCAAATATACAAACAAATATGCATTTTTATTATAATTATATAGAATATACAAGTACATATATACATGTATATGTTCATTATGGCCTTTTAACATTTTCATATATCATAGTACATATCATTGCAAGATCACCTGGTGTAACAATATTTAAAATTTATCGGTTACCTTTTGCAAGTTGTGAAATAAAAGGAAACAACATAATGGTTATGCTTCATAGAAATCAAACAACATCTAATGATACATCCCTATCTTCCCTCACACACTATACAATGAGGTCTACAAAATGCTGAACCTTTTCCCAATGCTTTCAGTATAACACTATTAAATTATACTCTGAATAAAAGAAAACAACATCAAAGCACAAAGCAGCTGGTTACCTTACATGAAGTTTACATACACTTTATATGAAGTTTATACATGTGTAACAAAGGCTGGTCACATTTCAGGTTTTATTCAAAATGTTATTTAACAAAACAACAAATAGTATCAATTCAGAAATATTTACAACAACTGGTCAAAGTTAAAGCTAAACTTATGGAGCCAAAACCTGATAGTATTGAGACATTGGTAAAAATCATGAGCCAAAGCAACTTATCACCAACAAGCAAAAGCTAATCATTCTCACAGAGTTGTATTTGATCGATTCACAAGATAATTACTGCCATAGAATGAATATTTACATAAGCACATTTTAATAAAGAGGGAGATTTGTCCTCCTAGATAGTCATGCTGAATCATTTCATCAATATGCACGAGTCAGAATAATCTAAGAATAAGGGTTTTACCCAGAGCACAAGTGGTGAAGTTATTGTTGAATTCTTGAAAAACAGGAGGAAACTAGAAATGTGTGTGAAAGACACAGACACTCCCGCTATATATGTTAGGACATCAAATAATATGAATAAAGATGTTACAACAGGACAGATACTAAATACTTTTTCTAACTACAAAATACCTTGATGTGTGACACTATCTCATCATGCTCAACATTTGTGCCAAGTTAATTTAACCTTTTATCTCATATATACATGAAACAACGCACTTTCGACCCGCCCCCCCCCCCCCCCCCCCCCCCCCCCCCCTCTCCCTCTTTTAAGCCTCAAATAGTGAAAAAATGTCCTGTTTGGGCCCAAAACACATGTTTTCGTTTGAGAAATGTTGTTAAAAAAAGTGACCCCAGGAAAATTTTGGACTTGTGAGAGGCTAAAAATGACCCCAGATCGATCATAAGGTAACGTGTAACCAACGCTAAAAAGCATTTGACTCTATCTCAATCCATTGAGAAGTTGTAGCAGTTTGAAATCGATTTTGATGGAAAAAATCAACGCAAAAATGGTTATTCTTTGCAATTTTGAGATGTCCCCTCGTTGCCATGGTAACAGGAAATTTAAGCCTGAGCATGTTGTTACAAAGGCAATGGTCCAGTCAACATTTGTGCCAAGTTTGATTAGTATTAAAGCAGTTTTTATAGTATTATAGCAATTTGAACTTGTAACGGGAGACTTTTCAATGAAAACAGCCATTTTTCACAAAATGCCCATGAAGTAATTGGTTAATGAAAAAAATAAAAAATTCTACAAAACAACAATTTTTCTTCAATTTATATGTTAGGCCATGTTTAAACATGGAAAAACGCGATTTTGGGTAATTTCAGGAATGTTTAAACATGAAAAAACGCGATTTTGGGTAATTTCAGGTATTTTCATCATTTTTTGTTAAAATCTCTTGATGCATGAGAGTTTTGGGCTGGACAATATTTCCTAAAAATGCTAAATTAAATCAGAACTTCAAATCACAACCTTGTTTAAGAAAAAGTCAATCAGCTCAGTATTGAAAAACATTTTAGAATCTATACTCACTGTAATATAAACCTATCAAAGAAAATCAGTTCACAGCATCTAATTGATTAAATGCATGGCTGGAAATCAAAATGTTTAATAACTGTAGTAGTGAATCTTGTAAGTTTTGTTTTAGTTTTAAGCCTAACTGATCTCTCAACTACACCTTACCACCTGCAACTGGTCTGTAACTGTCTTTTTCTTTTAAGACATTGTAAATGTCATGTTTTAGCGGGTGCTTTATCACTGGCGTTTCATCCCTGGTGTTTCATCACTGGTGTTTCATCACTTCTGTTATCACTGGTTTTTATCACTGGCGTTTTATTGTGACATTTCATCACTAGTGTTTCATCACAAGTGTTATCACTAATGTTTATCACTGGTGTTTCATCACTGGTGATTCATCACTAGTGTTTTATCATTAGTGTTTTATCATGGTGTGTTTTATCACCGGTGTTTTATCACTAGTGTTTTATAATGGCGTTTATCATTGTTGTTTCATTACTGGTGTTTTATCTTGGTGTGTCTGATTTTTCTCTTCTCTCCCAAGTACACATTACTCTTGTACTTGTCTTGCAACTTTCAACTATTGCTGCTTGAACTTTTTTCTTTTCATCTGCAATTAGATCATAAATTTATACATTTTTTCCACATTCTCATTTAGCATATCCTAATTTAGCATATTTGTTTCCCTTTCAATATTTTTAACAAGGATAAATTTTCATGTGTCTTTTTCTTATCAAACATTAAAATTTATATTATGAAACTTTCATGTCTTTTAACATTAACTTAAAACCTATTCTGGATACAATTTTTTTATCTAAGCCCTGGGTCAAGTACTTTCTCTTTATAGATTTATTTTTAGCTCTCATGACATAGAAACACTTAGATAAAAGCAATTAGAATAACATGCTACTGTCTTTTGATATCAAAATTTATCAGGTAAGGCAGATATCTGCTTGCCAAGGATCATTGTTGCTAAGTTTAATCAAAGTATTTTGAAAAAATTAAATGGAAATTGTTATAAACAACAAACTAGTAACAGCTGTACATGATTATCATTATACAAAGTTCACCTTTGACCACTATGTGCTTAAATATGTTTCAAATTAGCACAAGAAATGATGAATATTTAGTGTAACCATGCTAAAATTATGAAATGAACAGACCCTGATTTAAATACAGACTTGTCTATTACCAATATAACGGATTTCATGATTAAAATGTCCAAATTGAGCTACTATCAGTATATATATTCTACACTAGAGGCACAGGTATGTTAGTTTTGTCTCAAATATTTAGAAAATCAAATACCTTCAGTTTTACACTCCATCAAAAGTTGTGGTAGACGAGATCTGTGATACCTGATCAAAAACTTCAGACACGATCTTATTGTTCCTGAAATATATCAAATATATTGAATATATCAAATTATGAAATGTAACCAGAGATGGTTAAGAATAAGGTTAAACAAAGATATATGAGCCGTACCATGACAAAACCAACATAAGAGAAACTGATAGCGAACAGCATAGATCCTGATCAGATTGCGCAGATGCACAGGCTGGTCTGGATCCATGCTGGCCGCAAATGCATTATGTTGGTTTTGTCATGGTGCGGCCCACATATTTAATAAGTACATTTTATACAATGTATCCAAATCAATAACCAGACAAAAGCATCATGTTCAACATTGCTAAGGTGAAAGATTGGAAGTTAAGACATTCTGGATATATAATTAGAAAACATTAGAAGAAACATTATTTTTACAGACAAAAACATTTTGAAGCCTTCGAAAGTGACAAATTCACTTGCTTTGTCAGAAATTGATAGACAAATATAATGTTCCTGACAAAGTAAACTCATCTATCAAGGAGGAAAAATTTACTTTACACAGACATAATTTTTTTAAATTGGGTTTTACGTCGTGCCAACACAGTATAGGTCATATGGCAACTTTCCCGCTTTACTGACCTCAGGTACCCCTATGTACAATCAGTACATTATTTAAAGCAGAAATGGGCACCTAAGAAGAAACACCGATGTTCTGTAAGCTAGCTGGATAGCTTTCTCATGTGTAGAATCTGACGATGCTTGAACAGCTTAAACCTACATCAGTGAGAGGAAAGTGGTTTGAAGTCAAAGACCTTATACACTCACAGACGCCCCTCACAAATATGATAAAGCATGTTCACAATGCATGTAGAAGACAAACTGCACCTGATGGATACACATACAAAGTATATTTGCCATAAAAAGCAACAAAAATTTTAAAAGTTATATACTTTTTTTCCAAAAGAGTACTGATATGTCAATTTTACCTCCAACATGTATGGTCTGTAGGAAAGCCTCTTCTGTATTTATCTTCTTAACATATGTGATAGCAGACTGTACAATCTTTAACAAATCTCTCTGGCATCTGATCAGTACCACACCAGTGTTCCCATCAATGTATCGCACTGAAATTTTGTAAAAAGTTTTGAAAAAGTGAAATTTTACTTACAGCTGCATGCCTCAAGATGAGCCAAAATATTTCATGAAAGTCAAACTTGAGAAAAATGTTCTTAGATTTTAAGAAAACCAAAAAGATTTAAGGTTCAAGTCAGAATTTACTTGTTATGTGTTATATATGACTGATTATATTGACTAAAACGGTAAGGGCTACTTGTATTTTTTACATATTTGACCTCTTTTTTGTAAGAT
Organism: Ruditapes philippinarum; assembly: GCF_026571515.1. Classification (NCBI taxonomy): domain Eukaryota; kingdom Metazoa; phylum Mollusca; class Bivalvia; order Venerida; family Veneridae; genus Ruditapes; species Ruditapes philippinarum. Next base: position 55,599 of record NW_026854547.1, read on the forward strand.
ATATGGACTGTGAGTGCTGTTTGCAATGTGTCGATTACTTTCTTTGTTCACTTTACAAGATTTTACATCAAAATCTGCACGAAAATTGGCATTATTCTGGAGGCATGCTGTTTTTACAACAAAATTAATGTTGAATAACACTGTAAAAGTGCCAGTTAAACGATGTGTAAGTTCATTGAAAATGCTTCACTGATGTAATACATGTACTATCATGTATACTACAAGGTATTCCACAGACTTGGACAAAATGCATTGCAATTTATTATCCTAGCAAGAAACGCAGCAGTGTGAGGAAACCATGTTTTCAACGTTCATGTTTTACAGAAGCTTTATCATCCCTGGTGCATATTGTCAGCATTTTGCAATGCAAACATTTTTGGGGAATTATGGCTATTTGATATTTTTGGACACTGATGACAAAGCTTCTGTGAAAGTTTAGTCTCAGAAATGTAGTAGGAGTTGAGAACAGAAGTGTATTTTACTGTTTTTGGTTTTATTTCTAAATCATAAAACACTGACAACATGCACCAGGACATTTGATGTAAAAGTTAAGTCAAAATCAATTGTAAAATGTACTAGAAATTTAGAACAGAAGTGTATTTCACTGTTTTTTCAAGATACATGTAAAACAAATGGCCAAAATTTTGCAAAAATGTTTGAATCACAAAACACTGAAAATATGCACCAGGACACTTGATGACAAAGCTTCTGTGGAAGTTAAGTCAAAAATGCTTGAGAAATATAATAAGTTGAGACCAGTGAAGTGTATTTGATATAAAAACAGGTCCAGAAATATGGTGAAATTACTGAAAAGACATGTGCCTGATGAACAAGATCAGTTGATCAATTAAACGCAATAAACCTCTTGTTCAGTTTATATTAATCAAATAGTATCAGTAAATATTAAATATAGTACAGCTGCCATGCAACAGACCTACCTCCAAAACTTGGTACATTCCTCAATGCAGCCAAAGCATAGTCACCATGTAATGCACCGATTTCATTTTTAACTTTAGTATAAATATCGTTTTCATTGATTTTACATGTCTTTCTATTGCCAGTAAAAATCACCTTGCAGAGAATGTATCTGAAATATTGAAGCAAAAATATAGTTGGTTAGCCTCATGTACATGAAAATAAAATAATACAATAACTATGTGAAAATTGATTTGATCTTATGCTATTTAACCCTTTCCCCCATGAGCATATTGTGAAAAATGGCCGTTTTCACTGAAAAGCCTCCTGTTATAAGTTCAAACTGCTATGAAACTATGAAAAATGCTTCAATACTAATCAAACTTGGCACAAATGTTGACTGGACCATTGCCTTTGTAACGACATGCTCAGTCTTAAATTTCCTGTTACCATGGCAACGAGGGGACATCTCAAAATTGCCAAAAATCACTATTTTGCCTCGATTTTTTCCATCAAAATTTATTTCAAAGTGCTGCAACTGCTCAAGGGATTGAGATAGAGTCAAAGGCTTTTCAGTGTTGGTTAAACGTTACATTATGATCGACCTGGGGTCATTTTTAGCCTCTCACAAGTCCAAAATTTTCTTGGCGATGACGGGGGACTCCGCCCCCTTTCAAACCCCCCTAACAGAAGGGGGCACATCCCCCTTCTGGTAACCCCCTGATGTATCTTTTGGATGGGGGCGGCGCCGAAAAAGTGCTCACTTTTTTAAGCAACATTTCTCAAACGAAAACTTATGTTTTGGGCCCAAATAGGACATTTTTTCACTATTTGAGGCCTAAAAAGGGGGGGGGGGGGGTCGAAAGTGCGTTGTTTCGCGTATATATGTGGTAAAGGGTTAACAGATTCCTATAAATTTTACATATTTTACGGACATATGCATTTTAACTGATCATCATATAATACTTTAAAACCGGGTATGTTTGCAAACATTAAAATAAGTTAGTACAAATTGACTTTTTTCTAAACAACAAGAACAAGATTGCTTTATCAATTCTGTTCACTTATTTAAACAAAGAAAATATTTCTTAAACAAAGTTATTCTACAAAAGTTCTATATTCCCCCTTTTTTAAATTTAAGGCATCATTATAATAATGAATATTGTAACAGCTACATGTGCTTTACCATTTAAACAATTACTGTTAACCCTTTACCTCATATATACGCGAAACAACGCACTTTCGACCCCCCCCCCCCTTCTTTAGGCCTGAAATAGTGAAAAAATGTCCTATTTGGGCCGGAAACACATGTTTTCATTTGAGAGATGTTGCTTAAAACAGTGAGCACTTTTTCGGCGCTGCCCCCCATCCAAAAGATACATCAGGGGGTTGGCAGAAGGGGGTTTGAAGGGGGGCGGAGTCCCTCTCATCGCCAAGAAAATTTTGGACTTGTGAGAGACCCCAGGTCGATCATAAGGGAACGTGTAACCAACGCTGAAAAGCCTTTGACTCTATCTCAATCCCTTGTGAAGTTGCAGCACTGGAAAAAATCGAGGCAACATAGTGATTTTTGGCAATTTTGAGATGTCCCCTCGTTGCCATGGTAACAGGAAATTTAAGACTGAACATGTTGTTACAAAGGCAATGGTCCAGTCAACATTTGTGCCAAGTTTGATTAGTATTGAAGCATTTTTCATAGTTTCATAGCAGTTTGAACTTGTAAGAGGAGGCTTTTCAGTGAAAATGGCCATTTTTCACAATACGTTCATTGGGGACTAGTTAAATGGTAGTACACAATAATTATATTAAATAATTAATAATATTATACCACTTAAAGGATAAATATCAGGCATGATAATTTAATTATAATTTATCAAGAGACATGAGTTTCTACATTTATTTAATAGCAAACAGAACATGTATATTGTTTTTAGAAATATCTCTTTCATATAGTTTTATAATTTGTGCGGCAACTTGCCATGCATTTATAATAGACAAAATTAAGAAACTTTTCAGTTGATATATAAAGCATATTGTCGAATTTCAAGTTTAGGGAATTTTCTAGTAACCCACCACCTTAGTACCCACTGCAGTTGCCATACTCTCTACCCTACAGCCGGTTCAGTGCAGCTAGCATAAAACACTCTAGGTGTCCAGCCCCCCATTTTTATAATTTTTCAATATTCTAATCTTCTTTTATCCTCTTTTAAATAACACTTTTTAACTTTCTAGCGATTTAAACTCGCAAATACATGTAAGTCTACGTCCCCGCAAGATTTTATTAAGATTGGTCATGTGAAAACCTCAGACCAATGAAAATACTCCATACCAAAATAAAGGGGAACAATCTGGGGCACCAGTTACTTTCATTATTTGACATATTGGAAAAAAGCTTTGTTATAGTAACTTTCATATTATGATTTGATTGAACAATTATTACAAATAATTATTTAATTCTATCATATTTAAATGCACAAAGTCAATACAAAATATTTAAAAACTATTCATTCAGTCTGGTCATTTTCACAAAAACCCTGTGGTCACATCTCTCTTGATGTACACTTGCGTTGACTTTAAAGATTACATATCTACTTATTACTTGTAATTATTTTGATAGCAGCTGTATTTTCTTTAAGAGTAATCAATTCCTGACCATTTGGTACCAAGATTTAGAAAATTGGTGAAAAAATTGTTGAATTAAGATGAGTACAATGTAAGAGTGCTGAAAAATGAGCAGCGAGTTGCATATATACCTTTTCTAAAATATATAGTACAGTATCAGTTGGTTTTTTTTTAAGCTGGAAATGAAGGAAATTGAACTAAAAGCATATTTCAAATATCTAAACAAATTCCAAATTAAAAATACTGCAGTTAACATTGTATGGGACAGATAGGAGGGTGGTAGAGTGGGTAAGGGGAGGGGAGTGACCAATTATCACAGCACAGAACAGTTACACCTGTGATATTATTAAACACTCAGCTAAAGAATTTTCAGCGAACAGGTTTTATAGTACTGCTAGACCTGTTCGCTGAAGCCAATCCTGTATCGAAAGTCAACCAGAACTGTGACATATTTATGTCATGCTGTAATTCAATAAATTTGCTTGATCTGGACAAAAGCTATTTTAACACAGGTAGTTAGATATATTTGGGACACTTCAGTCTATATTTTTGAACACAGAACATTAAAATGATGAAATAATGCTTCAAAGTTTATCAGTGGGTTCACATTTCATAAAATTCGCCGCCATTGCTGCGACTAGCGAGAATTTAGGTTCGGATACCTTTGCATGACATTTGGTGACACGTGACCAAAATGCTATTTTTAATTGAAAACATGGCTTTTGCAATTATGAATAACGGTGTATTTATTCAATAACAGACATTGTACGAAAAACATGTTGGATTTATATTGTTTTGAGTGATGATTCATAAATTATGTGTTTGTTTTTATTTAAAATCGTACACTTACTAAAAATAGTGTATGCTCCGTTACTAAAAATAGATGCTAGAATTCCCAAAACTTGAAGTCCCGCGAGATTTCATTTGAAAGCAGGCTCCATATTGGTAAACATTCTCTACATATTTCCCTGTTACACGATGTCATTGAAGTTTCATTTAAAAACAAAACATGAATTGATTCAAAATTGATTTGTTTATCAAAAGGTATTTTTATTTGACCCAAATTTGATTAATAAATGTGATTTTAAGAGGTTTTTATGGATTGCTCACGAACTGCCAAAATTCTGGTAGCCTTTGCAAATAGGGTTGACCCATAACTTTACTGTCGCACAACGTCAAAATAAAAGCGACATATAAAGTTATGGAAGCCAGAACTATTAAACACTTTGAATGACATACCTTACATAATCATGATCTAACAACAGAATTGAGATAGAAACCATTTACGTGAAGAAATAAATGATGCTGTACTTCAGTAAATGTCAGTTTGTTTATCTGTTTCATCATAAAAAAGTGGGGCGAATCGTGAGATTTCGAGACGTTTCGGCCCCAAGACGTATCGGCCCCAAATTACCCAAGACGTTTCGGCCCTTTACCAAATCGGCCCCAGAATAATTACTGTGTTTTAAACCGGTATATTAAAAACTCATAGTTATAATAATCATAAATGACAATTTTCATAAAGTGGAACGCCAATTTCCAAATACCTTGACTTTATATTACAACCATATATGAAAGAATTATGATACCTCTTATATATTTTACGTAAGATTAAATCTTAACCAAAACCATCAAAGTTTAGATACTTGTTGCATTTAATGTTAACTTCATTGTTTATAAATATCTCACAATGAATTTCATTGTTTATAAATATCTCACAATGAATAGCTACTCGTAATTACTTCCTTGATATTGAAAAATCTAACACATTTAATTATCAGGTAAGGAAAGTTAGTTGTTCATGCACGTGAAAATCGAAACATTCGGTCATGTAATTTTACAATGAAAAGAAAACAGAAGCCATATTATCTATAATTATTTTGTCACTGTCAACATTGTTTGATTTAACTAATTAATAAATTGATATGATTTATACTTTACACCGTCATTTAAAAAAAATATCGATTCCTATAATAACATGTGTTACAACTATTTTAGTTTTTTTAAAAACATTACACTGATCTTTCTTTTGAATTGGTGTATAATCTGGTTAATCAATCATTAAATCAGTATATAATTATAGGTGTAATAGGTGCAATATATTAATTTTTGGGAAATCCTTTTTTAAATTTTTTAAAGAATTAAAGTGTCATAATTGTTTAATTGTAATTAAATTAATTGTTGTTAAACAATTAAGCAATGTACTATATAGTAGGGCCGAAACGTCTTGTGGAAAAGGGCCGAAACGTCCAGGGGCCGATTTTTCCACTGGGGCCGATTTGGTTTGGGGCCGAAACGTCCTGTTTGCAATCGTGATTGGGGCGAATGTTGTAACACTATCACCAGTTAATTGTAATTTTAAAACTGCAATGCTTCGGTGAAAAAAAACAACAACAATTAGCCAAGATTTTTTAAACAACATATAACAGTTAATCATTTATATAAATATTCGGTTGTTACCTGCACTTATACCGCACCATTTCTAACTTATTTGTTGATGCACGTTTTCAAGAAAACATCCAAACTGAAAGTAGGGCCACTTACATCAAAGGAGGTACAACTCAACTTAACTTTTTACTTGAACGAAGATAAAGATCAAATATCATTGACAACTTAAAATGTATGTTACAATGATGATTTCCATCACAAATATAAACTTGTATTTTATTTTTAAAGAAAATTACTGAACTGCTGTTACAATATTTCTTTGATATAAACAATATTATAAAGTTCAAGGTCACTAACCACTACCAAAAGCAAAATAGTGGAAATGGCACTGGCCCATCAGGTATAAAAGATCATGAAACAGTTATCCATATTTACCCCCCTTTTATCCCTTGTAAAACCTATGTCATGCATTTTCCCTCAAAAATACCCCTAAACTTTAGAACCCCTTCCCAAGGTTTAGACGGTTCACCCCCCTGACATTTCACCCCAAAGTCATTTTTTGGAGGCACTTCACTCCCCAAACACTTGACCAAGCTTTTATGAAATCTGACTGACACAAATTACAGTCCAGTTCGGCCTGATGTCAAGATCACATTTTCTTTCTTTATTTCATATTTTTTAAATGTTGCATCTTCTATTGCCTTTAGCTGCAAGTGACTCGATGGGCGACATGTACATTAGGGATTAGGGCTGTCATTGATAGAAATTTTTGTATCGATATAAAGAAGGGTAAATATCGATGATACAAATTTGGATATGGGAACAAATTTGGATATGCAAACACACTGGAATAAATTATTCAAAATGTCTAGTTTTGTTTGTTACACATGTATGCATGGTTTTAAAAAAATATACAGTAAAACCAGATGAAACCCTCTTGTTATTTATAATCCTGAAAAAATTTTACAACTAAGAATTATTTATAACTCACGGGAACTGAACTCACCGTCTGTCAGACACAGACCCATGTTTTCTGACGTTTCTGTCAATATGTGACCTTATATTTGTGGTATTGCCTCTGTATGGCATAATTAGATGGCAAACTTTACAAAGTAATTTCAACTCCAAATTTTTCCCATAAATCGCTCTTTTTTTAACCTTTTCAAACAAACTCGGCAATTTCTGACGTACATGTAGCTGCCATGTTGCTGTGCAAAGTTCAAAGCCTGCTGATTATTAATTATCATTGTCGTCTACAGATTTAGGACTCTAAATTTATCGCACCATACATGCCATTTATTGCCAGAATTTTCAATTTCTAAATTTGGTAATTTTTGACCTGATGTCATTAGATTTGACGCATTAGCTAACAATGTAAACATTAATGGCTGCTGTTTTGCTTTAGGTTGGAGATTAAAATTTCAATTGCAAATGACAAACTTGGAATTTAATTTGAAATGTTCTTATATTTTATTCATTGCTATTTGACACTTAATTCTGTTGGAATGATTAAATCGATTTTCAAAATTTTGCATCGATATCGACCCTTGAGAATCGGTGATACATCAATATCGCGATTTCTGATGACGGCCCTAGTAGGGATCACTTCTACATTGTCTGTCACAAAACTTATCTGGAATACTCCTCAAAAACTACTGGTGCAATTCATCCAAACTACCAGAATATTCAGTACAATGTCAGGTTATGCATATCATCAGCATTTTTTGGTTCAATGATTTTTGTCATAGTTATGGGCTTTTAATAATTTTTATTTTTAAAGTTTGTCCGGACTAGTCCTCTTATACCACTAATGCAATTTCTATAAAACTTTACAGGATTGATTCATCATTGGTAGCTTACCGGTAAATACTTACGCACATTCCACAGGTTTTCCACTTGAATGATTTTTGGCTGAGTTATGGTCCTTGAATAAACAGTTTTTGTTTTTTGTGTTGCCAGCCATACAGAAGCTTGTCAGGACTACTTCTAAGAAACTGCTGGTGCAATTTCATCCATACTTTACAGGAATGATCAGTACTATGTCTAGTTGTTCATATTATTGGTATTTTAAGGTTCAATGGTTTTGTCAGAGTTATGGCCCTTGAATGATTTTTAAAAAAAAATTTAGGACCTCTGCTCTTATAATACAAATGAAATTTTACAGAATTGATAGGTGCCCCAAGTACCTGCATAAGTTATATTAAATGGGTTTTAAGGTTGAATAATTTGAGTTATAGCCCTTGAATAAAAAATGTGTTTTGCCATGTTAATGATTTTTGTGTTTCCTGCTACACAGTAGCTGAAAAATGTGAATGGCTATCATGAGGCAACACATGAGCTCTTGTTCTTATGGCAGATGTCTTTTGTATCTGGTAGGAACATAAATTGAGAAATCCTCTGCCTTTGGAAGGATTTAGGGATCAGTTTAGTCAAGGTCACCAGTATTAAAACTAGATTTATACACTTTTGCCAATACAGCCTTTATTTATTAATCAATATGATATCTTTCACATTTGGTAAAAAGATAACTTCATGGTCTCCTTCCTTTGGATTGAATTAGGTGTCAGTGAGTCAAGGTCAGGGGTGCCAAAATAGATTTGTAAACATTTACTTAATCTTTTTGCTTCATCTAACAGCCTTTATCTATTGATGATACTTTTAATATTCAGAAGGAGCATACCTTGGAAGATCCAGTGTTGGGAGTCACAAATTCAAGGTCACATGTGCTAACAATAGGTTTTTTACACATTTTCTTATACAGTCTTTGAATTTTTTTTACCAATTTCTCATATTTAAAAGAAATATACCATAGCTGGTCCTTAAAGTTTGAGTGGAATTTGGTGTCACTGGGTTCAAGGTCAAGGTCATGCATTTATATATATTTGATATATTTTTATTTGTAAGTTGATATTTTTTCAACTTCATCAATTACCGGTAGTAGTAACATGCCAACTTACATTTTTCACAATACTATAGCAAAACATCATGACTGTACAATTTTTTGTCCATAACCAGTAAGCCTTTTTTGAAAAATTGTTACAAGTATCTGCACCAGGGGCATTTTTTGTTTACCAAACATGTTTTTGTTTTTTGTTCTTGTTTTTTTTTGTCAACTTAATTTAGTTCTGCTAAAACTTATATACTTGTATGATTTAGACATTGAACCATGTCTTACTAAATGTGAAAGATAAATATTGTGACCTGTTTGCAAAAGCACATTTGCTTCAGTTTTTAATTTACAAAATGTGAAGAAGGGTTGCATCTATCCAAGTGTCTGTGATTGAGTGTACTACATGTACATGTATTTATCAATGAAGCCAATTAAGAATTAGTGCAACAGTTAATGAATCAATCACAGCTTTATAAAATAGTGCTGTGGTTAATACAAACATTCATGTAGAATTCAAAACTGCTAGATTATTGATGATTCACAGCTTTATATAACTGTGGGCTAAGTATGATGATCTGAATAACTAAAATACAGACCTACATCATTAAACATGTATTATCGGTTATTTTAGTTCTCTTCTTTGTGGGTGAAATTAAGATTCCTTATACATGTCAATCTGTTGTAGGTATTTTCACGATGTATTCAAGGTCAGAGGTTACTTTTGTGTTCCACACATATAAATACAGTTGCACAAAAACGTGGGATTTTCTACAAGAAGAAAATTATTTGGACTGAAAACACTCCCAAATGGCTCTTTCATGAATACAAGTTTACCTTACAAGGTTTGTTTTCTTTTATCTTTTCTTGTTTTTGATTTATTAAAACTTTTTTTCTTCTAAATATTTTATGCATGTACATGTATTTTACCTGAATTGTTTCATCTTATTACACAGTGCCTGGGGCTGTTGAGGATTTTTTTAAAACTGTCTCTCATTTGATAAAACTATCCAGCTAACATATGGAATCTTGATGATTTTACTGAGGTGACTGAAATAATACAGTATCTCTGAGGGACATCTTATCTCTTCCACTGTCAGTAAGACTTGAAAGTTCCTATATGACTTTTACATTGTTATAAAGAAGTGACTTAAAAACATATAACAAAATAAAACAACCGAAACATTTTTATGCCAGGATAAGACTATCAATCAAAACAAGATGTTTTTACTAAGAAATTACAATCAGTAGCCTGAGGTCAATCATATTAGCATAAAAATCTGACATTGTTATGTATTATTTCAGAACTAAAGTCCTTCGTCAAAAAGAATCAGCTTGTTGATATTAAAGAAGAACAGAAGTAAGTTTTTTGCTCGACTATTTGAAGTAAAGGGAGAACTGTTGTATTCACCGTGGCATTGGTGTCAAACTGTGGTTAAGTTTTTTGCATGCAAGTTGGTGTCAACAAAACTACTGAAGCAAAAATGTTTATCGAGCCTCTTGTTTTACTATCAAGCACTGAGTGTAGTTGAGCATGCTGCCCTACCGACAGCTCTTGTAAAGGAATTTTTGACCTGAATAATTCAGGCTGAATTGGTTTTTGATACAGAAGAATGGCAGGTGCGGACAAGAATGTTACAAAAAAACATAATATTAATATCAATTTACAATACAAGTTTTTCCATAAAGGCACTATTTCTAAATTGTATAGAGCAACATAAGGTATTTCAGAACATTTAAGTTAATATTAAGTTTTTCTAGCGATCATGTTTTTACAAACACATAAATACATGTAGACATAGTGAAACCATGAATCTGCTTTATAAATGGTGATATGTTAAAGACAAATAAAGATTGCATATATAAAACATAATAAACAACCGTTATGAATAATAATGGGTTCGATCCCCGGGAGATACTTTGGTAGTTTAGCATGGAGAAAGGTAGTCTAGTACTGGTGTAACTCTCCAGGAACGATAGTTAGGAAATTACCCGCCTATATGACTGAAATACTGTTGGGAAAAGGCGTAAAAATGAAACAAACAAACAAAACAAAACATGTGTAATAAGGGGCGTACTTGGATGATTGTTATGTAAAGGACTTCAAACCACTTGCCTCTCACCACTGTATGTTTGAGCGTCTTCGGATTCTTTATTTGAGAAAGCTATCAAGTTAACTTACAGAACGTTGGTGGTTCTACACAGATGCCTGTTTGTGCCTGTAATAATATACAGGGGAGCACCTGAGGTCTTTCTCCACCGGTAAAGCTGGACAGCCGCTGTATGACCTATACTGTGTTGGTGCGATGTTAAACCCAACAAAAAACAATGTATTATCATGGGTGTCTATTTATCCCTAACATTATGTTTCTTTGTAAAAAAATTTATAAAGTTTTCATACATGTTATTCAAGCACAGTAGCTGTACAATTAATCCAAAGGGGTCACAAAGTTCATAAGATGATATTTTACAAATGTTATAAAATTTGACAATAAGCTAAGGTAGTAACAGTCAATATTTTATAGTTTTAGAATATTCAGTGGCTACCTCTCCTCCTTTCAGCTTTTATATTGCTATCTATTACATAACATAGCAGGTAAATTATGTCATATGCATTTATGATAACCATTTATAATAGGCATATGTGTACAAACTTTTTGGTGAGTACATGCATTTATTAAGAGAGGTGAAATAAAGATTTCATCCATACTACATGTAAATACGGTAAAGATTTTTTATATGATATAGATATTACTTATTTTTCATTTATAATTATAATGAAATATGCTTGCACCTACATGTACATTGTTTTCAGTATTGAAAGTGCTTTTATATGTTAACAATTGATGTATGTTTTGTTTATGTTAAATGTATGTTTTAGTGCCCGTCTACACCTATCCAAGTCTTGAATGTGTTGTAAAGTTGGATTCCACTTACAACAGCTTACATAATTATTATATAATATTGCATAATATTACTCAAGAAGTTTAACATGTATAATCTTAAGGAATATTTTTCAAGAAATATTTAGGGTTTAAACTTTAACTTAGATTTAAGTTTATTTTAAAGTTTAATCATATTGAATATTGTATTGTTTTACAGACATTTCATTCTTATCATTCATTAGTTTAATGTTGATTATAGTTTGTAGAACTTATTGATACACTCATTAACAGTAACTTAGCATGGCATAAGACTCTTTATATACAACATATAGAGAATGGTTCTACTTTTACTTATATTATCCTTAAACTTTAAAGTGAGATACAAGTTACTGATTTAGCATTATATATGTTTGTAAATATGTTTAGTTTCTTATTAGTATTTTGATTATTTTGATTACTTTGTGTTACTTAGTCATTATTATCATCTTTTATAGAAAATGTCAATATTGTTTCATGTTAAACTTTTCCATGAATCATAATCTATTTTAGACTAGTTATGTAAAGGGGGCAGGGGACATATTCGAATGATGGCCCCGGTCAAATTTTTTAATAACTCAGACATGGTGTTTTGAAGGTACTGATAACTTCTGATATTTCTCTGTCATTGTAATTCTTTCTTGTTTGTGTGTAGGAAATGAGATATATTTTTGGGTTTTTACCCGAAACTAAGCATTTTGGTAGCTTTGTATGTATTTCTGACTCTCCGAATGGAGGTGAAAAAGTTAAAAATCAAGCTTTGACAGTTGGCGCCAAACAAGTAAGAAATTTCAGATAAATTTTGTGAAAAATCTAAACGTATGACAGACACTTTATTTGTCATTTCTGAAAATGCCATAGCTTGCACTGCATGTTACTGATATTTTTAAAGGAATCGGGCGGATTCTGGAGTATGCTGCACCTTCATGAAGATTGCCTATATTGGTATATTTTAGGTGTGATTTTGGCTGGGTGGGGGTAAATATAAATTGCTGTCAGTCATTTTTTGAAGGAGCAATGCATGCAAACTATTATTTTCTTCAATGTATGTCATATATCATTGAATAATGCTGTGCAACTGGTTATCTGCCTGTGAAACAGATTTTGAAATATTTGGAATTGTGTTTTCTGGTCACACTGAAATACAAAATTTTTCATTTTTAGGTCCCCTGCCCCTTAAGGAAATTTTCAAATTTATAAAATGTGTTGGAATTGACCCAAATGTGCCCATAAACATTCCTTCTACATTTGTTAGTCAAAATTTGAAGTGACTGGTAGGATTTATCAAGTTATGTAGAGTAAGTAGACTGTCAAGTCAAGGGAGGTAATAAAAATTTGGAATTTTGGCAAACACTGTACTTCACAGAATGTGCAAATTTATCCAGATTTAACAGTTTTATATTGTGCAAATTGACATAATAATGCATAATTGAGCACTTTTAATTGTTACAAAGGTACATAATGTCATATAAGTCAACAGTGGTATCTTTACTGCACTTTTAGGTGTATGCAAGAATGAATGGGGTCTGGTTTCCTGTGAAATTCATTTTGGGACATTAATTGTGGCTGTTATATTGTTTTTCTTGCTATAATCTCCTTCCAAAAGACTTTAAATACTCTGAAAATACTTTATGGTATTTAAATAAAGGTGGAATACAGAAAAATAACCATCTCACAGGTTCCTGGCACTTGATATTAAGTAAATCATATAACAGGCATGGTCATTGTACTAGTTACTTCCCCTGAAATAGGGTCTTTTTTAAATATTTGATTAAATACAAAGTAACCGCAGTATTCACTTTTCGAAGTTAACGTTTTAATGCGAAATACTCCATATTTTAAGAAAATAAAAGGAAACGCTTTAATGCGAATCACATAAAAAATCTTAAGGGGGCAGGGGACATATTCGAATGATGGCCCCGGTCAAATTTTTTAATAACTCAGACATGGTGTTTTGAAGGTACTGATAACTTCTGATATTTCTCTGTCATTGTAATTCTTTCTTGTTTGTGTGTAGGAAATGAGATATATTTTTGGGTTTTTACCCGAAACTAAGCATTTTGGTAGCTTTGTATGTATTTCTGACACTCCGAATGGAGGTGAAAAAGTTAAAAATCAAGCTTTGACAGTTGGCGCCAAACAAGTAAGAAATTTCAGATAAATTTTGTGAAAAATCTAAACGTATGACAGACACTTTATTTGTCATTTCTGAAAATGCCATAGCTTGCACTGCGTGTTACTGATATTTTTAAAGGAATCGGGCGGATTCTGGAGTATGCTGCACCTTCATGAAGATTGCCTATATTGGTATATTTTAGGTGTGATTTTGGCTGGGTGGGGGTAAATATAAATTGCTGTCAGTCATTTTTTGAAGGAGCAATGCATGCAAACTATTATTTTCTTCAATGTATGTCATATATCATTGAATAATGCTGTGCAACTGGTTATCTGCCTGTGAAACAGATTTTGAAATATTTGGAATTGTGTTTCTGGTCACACTGAAATACAAAATTTTTCATTTTTAGGTCCCCTGCCCCCTAAAGAACTGATAAGCCTAGAGCATTTGTTAAGTAAATTCTGGTTGGCTGTAATTTGACCAATCAGATAAGTTGTTACATACAGTGCCACCTGTAGGTAGATGCTAGCTCCCTCTGGGATTCAGAAATACATTTATACAAGCATCTCAGACAATTTTGTCATTCTGCTGCTAATTTTTGGAAAAGTAACATCTCTAAAAGCTCTCTAAGGTTAATCAATTATTTAATTTATTTTAGGCACTTTGGCATTTAAATGAACCTTAGAGATTATCTAAAATTCACTGAAATATTTTTGTTAAATTTGTAAGTAATATAAGTAATTATTTTTGACAGAATTAATTTAGATTAATTAATATCTTTTCTTTGTTTTAAGTGGCAGCCATCTTGAATTATTAGATCTTTATTTTGTTCATATAGATTAAAACAGGGCTTGCTACTCTTCAGATTTATGAGTCTAACAGCACAGAATCATTAAGGTTATTTTTCATACTTTTCATTTATAACAGTTTAAACAACTTTCAACTGGTTTAAATCTTTTATTCACTAGTTTATTTTTATTCTCATATTTTTGGTTAATTACAGACAGTTTATATTAAAGTACATTTTGTCAACTTCTTAGTTTTAAGTAACTTTTAGTTAAGTGTAAATAAAAGCTTAGTTCATTAAAAATTTGGTTGATTTAAATTTATTCAACATTTGTGTTTTATTTCCCTTTGCATTTAAAGGGTGGTGTCATCCTGACGATTAAATTTATTCCATTAAAGAGTACTCCTGAGCAAACTAAGAACATTAAAAAGTAAATATTAGGTAATAGGTAACTAAATTCTATTTATAGAAAACAAAGGCTTAACAATTTTCAACACCACAACAATGGTGCCAAGTGGGATAGAGGCCTGCTTCTATTTTTAGAAACCACTTATTAACCATAAATTTTTTCATCACCACAACAATGGTGTCAGAAGTGGGATAGTTTTGAAAATAAGTAAATTTTCTCAACTCAGGTGTACAGTATTTTTAATAAGTAAATTTTTGTACTTTTGAAAATAAAGATTTTTGTCAAAGTAAATTTTTGAATACAAAATCAATTAATAGCAATAAAGTAAAGTCAATTATCAGTAAACACTCTTAACCTATCTTTTCTTCTTTCAACTGTTACTGGGTGATCTGTTCTCTTTCAACTGATAGGGGCAGCCTGAAGGTTGAAGCTTGTCACAAGCCTGAACAGCTAACTTAGTTTCAGTTATTTTCATATAAGGTAGGACGGTAAATACATTGACATCCTTCCGGCTATACATTGCGGCAGTCCGGCAAGCTGGATGTTATATGGGTTAATCGTTCTATTAGTAATACACTAATAGGTGATTATATATTTCTGGCTATACTGCTCTGGCAGCTGGAAGCACAAGCGTGTCATATATGATCCTAGAGTTGTAAAATTCTTTTCTATCTTCCAGCCAGGCCTATTTAACCTCTTTAATTTTGTATAAAGGCCAATTCCCAAAGAGTCCCTTACCCAGAAATATAAATCACAAGTACAGAGATCAATAGCAACCAAAGTTATTGATTTATGAAGTACATAGTCATTTCCAACTAATTACAACTTTATTTTCAGCGTCCGACAGTGCCTATCTCACAAACACACATTTTAGGCAATATAGTGTGTATAATCAGAAAGCTTTCGATCTATCTTTATAATATAAATTCTAAATTTTTATTTTAAAAGGCACTACACTTGGCATACCACTATTTGTCTGTACATTGGCTCCGAAATAAAAGATTATCAAAATTTGTCCGTATATTGGCTCCATATTATAAAGAAAGAAGATTCCTTCATATTGTCAAACCTCCTCAAATTGTCACAGAAGAGTCAGCCTCAGACATGGCCAGCTACTAGACATGCAAACATTACACCGAGATGGAACCGCTATCCAGAACCCTACAAACCAATGTTGGCATCAACACATCAGAAGAAGATGTCTACTTCTATGGTTATTCTCCTCCACAAGCTCCACTTCAATACGCAACTTCATACCAGAGATACAACTACTACCGTGATGACCATTACACAACATCCAGACAACAGCCGCCACCTTCTTCACATCACAACGACACAGTCAGGGAAGTCCTGTATCTTCGAGAAGAAGTCAAATCGTTAGAAAAACGACTTCAAGAACTCCAGAAATCACAAAGCAGAACCAGAGAAAATGACCGATCCTGCTATTCTTTGCCAGTCAACACGTCAACATTAAATAGATTGGCCCCACATCATATGCCAGTAAGACAACTGCAGCACCAACATCATGAAGTATATTCTAGAAACTTCCGTCAAGAACCTGGGGACAGCCACAAAGAAAATCCTCATGACTTGAATTCAAACAGATTTATTACAGAAGAGCAGTTTCACCAATTCGCATCTGAATTCATACAATCACTGATGAAAGATGAATACACATGGGGTGATGACAACTACAAAGATGAAGATACTATAAGAAATAAATATTTCCAGCATAATGCAAATTTCACTTCAAACTGCCGAGAAGACTGCTGCCTTCCTTCCAGAAGTCAAACTTATCTAGAACCTGACAACAAAGTCATAAAAGACAACCAACTACTGAATCATTTAAACTTCATGGGACTGATTCTGCAGGCCAAGAGTCAGTCCAAACAGTAACTCAAAACTACAAGAAGATGGCCGATGACAAACCAGATGACGAACTACAGTTGGCATCAGCTACTACAAAGCCATTAACAGAAGAAGACTTTATTGCTACCCAGGGTAACAACTTAACGCCTTACCCAGATCTGATGCCAAAGAAATCAAAACGACGACCCTTCAATGCCAATTACACACCAACTGAAGACATCACCGACACAAACAGCAGACCAAAAGATGCAATATTTCATTGGACAGTCTGCATGGCTACTGTTTACGATAACCTTTCAGTAGTCACATACGATAAAATACCAACAGGTGATGATGATGATGCCAATACCAATACTGGACCACAAGGAGATGACAAACAAATACCCGGCAAAGACTATAAACCACAAGAAGATGCCACATATCAATCAGATGACCATTACCACAGACCAGATGCTTGCTTGTATCCGAGAATAGAAAAGAAAATCGGTAACTATTCAAATCGCGACTGCGTTAAACTGAGCAAACACGAGTTTGTTCATAGACTGACAAATATTATTCAAAACAAGTATAAAAACATTTAGGTTGATAGAAAAGATGCCACCTTTTATTAAGTTTCCCGTTCCAATTTATATCAAATTGATAAGAAAGTAATTTAAGTTTAAGTTACACTGTCATACCATACCATGTTTTTTTTTGTTATGTTGAGAAAAAGACTTTTGTATACATATAAGATATTGATATGTTGAGTTGAACTTTTGTTACAATAATTGATATTGTGTTATTATTTGTTAACTTTTTTGTTAAGTACAAGTTTTTCTGTTTGAGTTTTATGAGGCTGCTTTAGGTGTCTTAGTGAATGTTTTTTGTGCTCGTTACATAGAATTTAAGTTTCTATGGGCTTGATGTTTTGAAACATCAAAAATTTTTGAGTTTTAGAGATTTTCTATAGGATTTAAGATCTATAGGCGTCTGGTGATATGTTTCACAGACATTTTTTGTTCACTTAAGTAATGATCCTAAAGTAAGCGTTTGCTTACCATAGATGTGCATAGCTCCATCGCAGCTAGGTCTAACACATATGCTTTTTGTGATTTTTTCACAGTGGTGTGAAACTTTGATTTATTTAAAAGTTAATATGTATTTTTACATATCATTAGACTAACAAGATTTAAGTTGGATATCATATATTTTTGTTGTATGAGATAGACCTGTTTTACTTATGGTATAATTGTTAATCATTTTGATACTACTTTATTAATGATACAGTATTGTTAATCATCTGTCAAAGCTATATTTCTTATGATTGTATTTTAACATGGTGGTGTAACTGATTCTTTAAGAAAACTTTTGGCAGAAACAAATTTAAAGTTCAAATCTATTATTGATTCTATTAAAAGGTGATGTTCTTTTCTGAAAGTGTTTTGTGTAGAAAAAGATAAAGAAAATTAGCGTAAAGTGTTATATGAATAGTGATAAAGTGTTTTATGAATAGTGATAAAGAAAATCTGAATTGTAGAATAAAGTGTTGATTTAAGTGAAATGAATAACGCGCAAAGTGAAACAAATCAACAGATCGCACATCTGAGTAAATAGAAATTAAATCGAGCATCTGAGAAACATTACCAAATCGTGCATCTGAGAGACAAATAATGATATCGCGCAACATGTAAATAACTGTGCATAGACATTGGGCGCAATGAACATTTAAGGTGGTTGTGCCATCATGCACTTATATAAAACATAATTGTTATCGCGCATAAGTATCAAATCCCATAATTGTGACAAAACCTAGTGCAAAGACATTGGGCACAGTATGAACATTTCAGGTGGCTGTGCCAGCACACTAGTAACCCCGAACATGACAAAAAAAAGAAAACCCGATGATGACAGAAAGAAGAAATAACATTTGTAAAATTGTTATCATGTTATAATATAGTAATAACACTTCTTTCATTCCAGGACAAGACATTTTAATTATTATATTCTCATTTTGTATTTACATGATGCATAGATTTTATTGATAAGATATTTCTATTTCCATGTAATATGAGATAAATAATATTTCACATTGACTGCATGCTTGTACATTTTTGTAAATATGTTCTTTATTCATTCTTTAAGTAGATTTGTTAGTTTATTGTTTTATACTTTATAGTTTCATCCATATATTATATTGACATGGACATTTTTGATAAGATAATATGCTATTTCTTTGAGGTATCTTAATGATACAGTTTAAGTTCAAGTTTTATCTTGGAAAAAATTTATTGCTTATTGCAATAAATTTTTTCTTTTTCCAAAACCGGTGTATTGTTGTAAAGTTGGATTCCACTTACAACAGCTTACATAATTATTATATAATATTGCATAATATTACTCAAGAAGTTTAACATGTATAATCTTAAGGAATATTTTTCAAGAAATATTTAGGGTTTAAACTTTAACTTAGATTTAAGTTTATTTTAAAGTTTAATCATATTGAATATTGTATTGTTTTACAGACATTTCATTCTTATCATTCATTAGTTTAATGTTGATTATAGTTTGTAGAACTTATTGATACACTCATTAACAGTAACTTAGCATGGCATAAGACTCTTTATATACAACATATAGAGAATGGTTCTACTTTTACTTATATTATCCTTAAACTTTAAAGTGAGATACAAGTTACTGATTTAGCATTATATATGTTTGTAAATATGTTTAGTTTCTTATTAGTATTTTGATTATTTTGATTACTTTGTGTTACTTAGTCATTATTATCATCTTTTATAGAAAATGTCAATATTGTTTCATGTTAAACTTTTCCATGAATCATAATCTATTTTAGACTAGTTATGTAAAGAACTGATAAGCCTAGAGCATTTGTTAAGTAAATTCTGGTTGGCTGTAATTTGACCAATCAGATAAGTTGTTACATACAGTGCCACCTGTAGGTAGATGCTAGCTCCCTCTGGGATTCAGAAATACATTTATACAAGCATCTCAGACAATTTTGTCATTCTGCTGCTAATTTTTGGAAAAGTAACATCTCTAAAAGCTCTCTAAGGTTAATCAATTATTTAATTTATTTTAGGCACTTTGGCATTTAAATGAACCTTAGAGATTATCTAAATTCACTGAAATATTTTTGTTAAATTTGTAAGTAATATAAGTAATTATTTTTGACAGAATTAATTTAGATTAATTAATATCTTTTCTTTGTTTTAAGTGGCAGCCATCTTGAATTATTAGATCTTTATTTTTGTTCATATAGATTAAAACAGGGCTTGCTACTATTCAGATTTATTAGTTTAACAGCACAGAATCATTAAGGTTATTTTTCATACTTTCATTTATAACAGTTTAAACAACTTTCAACTGGTTTAAATCTTTTATTCACTAGTTTATTTTTATTCTCATATTTTTGGTTAATTACAGACAGTTTATATTAAAGTACATTTTGTCAACTTCTTTAGTTTTAAGTAACTTTTAGTTAAGTGTAAATAAAAGCTTAGTTCATTAAAAATTTGGTTGATTTAAATTTATTCAACATTTGTGTTTTATTTCCCTTTGCATTTAAAGGGTGGTGTCATCCTGACGATTAAATTTATTCCATTAAAGAGTACTCCTGAGCAAACTAAGAACATTAAAAAGTAAATATTAGGTAATAGGTAACTAAATTCTATTTATAGAAAACAAAGGCTTAACAATTTTCAACACCACAACAATGGTGCCAAGTGGGATAGAGGCCTGCTTCTATTTTTAGAAACCACTTATTAACCATAAATTTTTTCATCACCACAACAAATGCAAGTATCATATTCTCTTGTATTGGATAGTGTAGACACCCTACTTGAATGAGTTTTAAAGAGAAATTATGTGACATTCAAGAAGATAATTCCTTGCAAGAAAATTAGAACAGGTTCTATTTTTCTACAAGTTTTTGGCTGTCAAGACACTGATAACACCGGTTTGACACAAAACATGTGCCCCGAAGGTGTGATAGTGTTGTTTTTTTTATTATTTTCTGACTTTTTTGTTACTGATTCAGTGTTCATGATCTGTAAATTTTAGTAAATGTATAAAATATCTTGGTCAGAGGATCATATCAATAAACTGATACACAGAAGAGCAAAAAAAAAAGTTTTTCAAGTAGTCAAAATGGATTTTAAATGATCTTGTTCATTTAGTGAATAACTTTCATCAAATAAAGAATTTGCATCAATTTATCAGCTCAAAAAATATTTTTCTCACATTTTCCATTATTTTAAAAGAATGTACACATTTCAATTTCATTTACTCCATTGTTTTTAGCTAATTGCATCATTTTCCCGCTTTTTTATTCACATATTTTACAGAAACATGATAGCATTGCAAAGACAAAGGTATAAATCCTGGGCAATCTTAATTAGACATTCCAGTAAAAATTGTGCCTGATTAAATATTGAAAGGGCCATTTATTTAGCTTATCTAAATGTGACATGTAAGAAACTTGAATAGGTGTAGACACGGCCTAAGATAAAGAAAACAAAGTTCATTTCAAGCACATCGATCCAAGTTAACCAGATATTACATAGGTGGCTGTTTAATTTCTGCTGAAAATCTGAAGGTAGTCTTACTTTAATATTTTCCCGCCAAAGAAATTCGAACATCGGCCAATATAGTAATAAATCATTCATTTCCGGAATGTTATTTTTCACAATCTTAGGTACTCAATAATTTTTAACCATTTATAACCTGAATTTAGTCCATAGTGATAATGGATGAGTGATTGTAAATAATCTAATGCCCAAGATTTTGAAAAAA
The DNA here is from genome assembly GCF_026571515.1 of Ruditapes philippinarum. Taxonomy (NCBI): domain Eukaryota; kingdom Metazoa; phylum Mollusca; class Bivalvia; order Venerida; family Veneridae; genus Ruditapes; species Ruditapes philippinarum. The sequence continues at coordinate 77,304 of NW_026854547.1, forward strand.
GCTTTGCTACGATATTGGCCGATGTTAGAATTTTTTGGCAGGACAGCATTACAGTAAGACTACCTTAAACTGACAACTCCAAATTAAGACAAAGACCAGGGTGCCTCCCATAATCAGCTCAGAAAGAGAAGTACTATATGAGGAATGTCACATAAAAGTGAAGTTGTATATTTTTCATGCAGATATGATGAAGTTAAAGTGGCACAGGCAGGAAAAGACCTAGCAGCTGCACATATGTTCCTAAAACTTGGTGGAAAGGTGAAATTTGTAGATGATGATGTATGGTATCAGAAGTTTGAGCATCAACCATCACCATTACCTACAACATATGAAGAGGGCTATAAAGTGGAGGCTGTTGATGTATCTAATATAGTTTTCCTGCATGAAGGTCTACAATATTTTTGTAAGTGTCTAGTAATAGAACTGTAGCATTTTAAGCTCAGAGATGATCTTTCATGATACATGATGTCTGATGTCCATCATGCGTCATCTGCTGTTATAAAACAATTTTTTATGCAACATTTCTTCCTAAACCATATGATAGATTTTGACTTCACAACAATGTTCCTTGGTTGACCCTTTACAAAAGTTCTTTAAATGGTCACAATCTGGTGTACTAGTTGGTCACAGTAGCTATTAATTAATTTTGAAAAAAAAAATCTTTAAAAACCTTCTCCTTTGTAAGTTCAATGTCCAGTGTTAAGAGATTTGTAGTGGATTTTTTATAGTAGACCTCTGTAAAAGTTTGAATGGTACAATTATTGATGAGATGAGATCTGGCAACCTAAAGCTGTATTGAAAAATTATGACCATTTCTAACAATGAATCACAGGTGAGTCATCTAGGACCATCATAGCTCTCCTGTTAAATAATGTACATGACATTTTGTATACTTCAAGAATTCTAAATTTCCTACGAGAAAAAAATTGTGCTTGAGAAACATAAATTGATAAGGATTCCATTTCTTGCCATTTGTAAATTTATGCAAAACCAGATTGGTGCAAAATGATATCATCATGAATTTACAGATCATTGAGTCAGTCTTGTTTGGTGGATAAGTGAGATGGAATGCTTCCTGACTAATTATAATTGTGTTGATATATTTAAAATTGCAATAAAAATGTTTTTAAAACTTGTTATCGGGCTTTAGTTAATTAGTTGATTAGGATGCCGTCTAAATACAACCGATTAATCAAAAGAAAAGGAAGAGTTGAGCTGTCATGGTAGTCTGGTTGAGGCTGCTTGTATAAGTAACTTCCTTGTAAGAATAGTGGCCAGCTTTTGAGTTTATGCTTCTTGGTATTTTGTTGTTATTTCATTGCAGATGATACTAGTTATGTAGTTATGTAGCATATTTACAATTTTGTCACATGTACTGCTATTTCATATGCACCAGTGAGTAATTGTAGAGATTTTTTGTGTGAAAACAGTGGAATATGGGGGCAAAGACACATTTCTAGTTTAAAATGTATATTTATTTAAAAAATTGTTTACTCATCTGAAGTCATGTCACCTTAACAATACAATTGTTGTTTTATTTATGCTACATGTACCTGAAAGCATTAAATAAACAATGTTTGTAGCACCTTGGCTTGTTGATGGATATGTAGATATTTTGTATGTAGGTACTCTCTGGTGTGAGTTCGATCCCCAGGAGGTGCTTTGGTAGTTTAGCACAGAGGAAGGTAGTCTAGTACTGGTGTAAATCTCCAGGAATGATGGTTAGGAAACTACCCGCCTGTATGATTGAAATACTGTTGGGAAAAGGCGTAAAATGAAACAAAGAAACAGTATGTAGTTACTTCTGCAAGGACCTCTAGCATTTGAGATTTGTGGGAATAACGGTTAAATACCCTGAAAATAGATTTTTGTAGTTGTTATTTCTTTTTTTTTTCAGATGAACTGGAGCATGTTAAATTTATTCGGTTATCAAAGAGTAAATATGTGGATGATTGGTACATAGAAACGATTATACAGACCTGTCCTAATTTAGAGGCTTTAGATATCAGTGATTGTCCTCAAATAACAGATAATGGCCTTGAGATTCTCTATAGATTAAAGTAAGTGAACGTTTTGTTTCAGTTTACAAATGCACATTGTTTAAATAAACTGTGCATGTGCTTAGGGTGACGTTACTTCTGCCAGTATGAGTGAAGTTATATAAATTCATATGATACTATAAGAAAATAATTACATATGAAATTACGTTAATTTTGACGAAAAATTAATTTATTAAGGTAAACCATTTAAGATGTGATAGAATATGCAAGAAGAAATATCATGTCATTGGTCGAACCATTAACATTTATCACTTTAATTAATTACATGTTAATCAACCGTGGGTATTTGATGATGTTGCTGGTATACTAATGGATGTTCTGCTACACATGACAGATATCATCATCCTTTAGCTTATATCTGATACAATACATTCTTCTATATCATAGTCTTAGAGAAAATTTAAATAAATTGTTGATATCATGTACATTTACATTGTATATTTAACTTATATTACAAACTGACGTAAACCTATCATTAACTATGAACATTTTATGAATTTCAGAAATCTGAAAGTTGTCAACATTACAAACTGTCATAAGATTAAATGCAGTGAGGCAATATGTGCTCAACTGTATGATCAGCTACCAGATCTGAATGTTATCGGACTTGATTCTTTAACTAATGTGACAGGAAGTGTCGATTTACTTGAATATGAAATGAACACAAGTAGATACATGTCCTGGGGATCCTTTTTAAACCAGAAACTTGGTCTCAACAATGAAATAAACATTGATGATTTCATGGTGTCACAGATGAAAAAGTTAGGAATAGAAATTGACAGTGATAAAGACAATGCAAATGCAGGAAAAAAGGATGTTACTGAAGCACATAAAGATAGCCATGTTGAATCAGATCTTAAACATTCTACAGTAGGTTCTGTAAATACTTAGAATCAGGATTTCAAGTCTTATATTGGTAGTTATCAATAAGATAAGTAAGATTGTAGCAGTAATTTGTACTTTTACATGTGAAATTATGACCCGGTGGTTCTTTATGGAAAATTACAACTGTAAGAATTGCTTTCAGATTAACAACATGAATTGGCTTTGTTCATGATGAAATTATGCATTTATTTTTTCGATCAGCTTTTTGAAAGGAAAAAATCTGGCATGCACATTTTGATTTCAGTTCTGAAGACATTCTGTTATGATGAAGATTACCGATATCTCACAGTGCAGTACATTAATTATTGAAATATATTTTAACTGTAGCCAAACTTTTAGATGAGTTGTATTTGTAATTAATAATTGGAAATTACAACAGAAACATGTTAACTGCAAGCACAGAAACATCAACTCATGTATACATGTTAACAGGTGAAAAATATCTGCTATTTTGTGATGTTGTACTTTGTTAAGAACATCAGAAATCATTTAATGGTTTTAATTGTTGATACCTTTAAAAAGATTTGGAACTAGTAATAAAATTTGTTTTTGTTATGCGAAGAATCAAATAGTTTTTCATTCCTGCCCATCAGCTTTTATATTTTCACTTGTTTCTATGATGCTTATGAAATTAGAACATCTTTTTACACTCAAAAAAATCTCTACAATGCACTTTGGTAATATTATTAATGTAATAAGTTTTTTTCTGCATATCTGCATTACTTTTTTATAGTTACTCAGATGGCCTAGTATATTTTATGTATTTCTTAATAACATTTAGACATAGAAAACATATAATTATAAATGGGTCATCTGAACATTCTTGCTTAGTGTTAAAGAATAAGATATATATTTATTAAATTCAGATTTTGACACTATAGAAATTGCATTCAAGACCATCCAATGGATAATCCTGTGATTGCGATATGAGAAATAAAGAGTTTGAACTGTTATTTGAACTTATTGTCTTTCTTTGTTACAACATAAAAATATCCAAGAGCAGTTTAAAAACAGTTACACCATAACTGTTGAAATTGGCCACTATTTATATTATATTGATGGGAATATACATGTAAACCAGTAGTCATTTTCAATTGTATATTTTTAATTAGAAATCTAATCATTAGATTAGTTATTTTAATTTCATGTTAAAATCTTATAAACATTACAAATAGGCACATTCTTAACAAATACTGGAGTATCAGTATAAAATATATATCCAGTCCAATTGATGTAAAACGAATGGAATGACACCAGTTTATGCCTATATCAATATATGATACCAGTTTATTTGTCTCTACCAATGAATATAATAAATGATATCAGTTTATGTCTCTACCAATGAATGATACATGTATCAGTTAAAAACTATACCAATGCATGACACAAATTTATGTCTATAAATGAATGACACTATCCTGCAATTCAAAACTGGAACTAATACAGTATGAATCCCCTGTTTTACATATTACACCGTTCAATGATTTGGTTTGTTTCGTATTATGCTCCATGTAAACAACACTGTTTAACATCCACAATACACTTACATTTTCAAAATACAACTCTTAGCATATTGTAAATGCATGTTGTATAAAAGATAAAAGTATGATATCTAATTTACTGTAACGTATAAATAGTTAAATTTATCATTTTTATCTGTTTGACTTATGTACTTAGAACATCATCTTGCAGTTCTTTAAGGACCATTAGAAAACACTGGTCTACACACATCGTCTGTAGAAGGAACAAAATGGTCATTGGCTTGTTGATAACAATCAAAAGATGATACTTATATTTTTTTGTCAAAATATTTTGTTATATTGTGTACTTAGAACATATAATAATTGACCAATAATATTGATGTAACATTTACATTATTTAACTATATATCCGGTGTAAGAGTTCCGGCACTTCCTCTATCATCAGCTAGAGGTTTCTGGACCTTATTCTCTGGTTCAGGTTTACCAGTTACAGCTTCTACTTCATCATCAAGTTTCTTTTCATCAAAGTCAATACCTTCTTCATCACCCTTTTCTTCCCCTTTCTCCAACTTTGTTTCACCACTATCATCAGTTCTTTTCTCATTTTCATCTCCCTTATTGTTTCCTTCCATTTCATCATTGTCGTTTTCAGTGTTTTTATCCATTTCCTCAACAACGTATGTTTTACCTTTTTCACTTTTGTCAATTTCACTAAATCCTGGCGTTGTTCCGCTGTATTCTGTGAGATCTTGGTCAGGATTTTCAGGGACGGGCATCATGTCCCTGTCCAGATAAACATTCTGTATTCTACCGTGTATCACTTTAACATCTTTCACATCTTGCAGTTCTTTAAGGACCATTAGAAAACACTGGTCTACACACATCGTCTGTGGAAGGAACAAAATGGTCATTGGCTTGTTGATAACAATCAAAAGATGATACTTTTTTTGTCTAAATATTTTGTTATATTGTGTGCAAAATTTTACATTTATCTCCATATATTAACAAATCTTTAAATGTGACTATGTACATTGCACTGATGATTTGTATCTGTACCCTGTATTGGATAATGACGTACATACATTAAAAGTAGACCACAGGACATTGCAAAGCCTATACTTTAAAGTACTGTGTGATTTAAAATGACCTGAATTCGGAAAGTACAGTCATGTTTTGAGTTTTAACAGAGATGTAGATGCTATCTATGTCTCTGGTTTGACAAGAAGTTATATCTCCCTTCATTATTTAAAATCATTTGCCATTACTTACAATAAGTAAAGTGAAAAGTCAAAGTTTGAAACTGTAACTTATAACCTAAAATAATGCTACATACCCCGAAGTCCAATACTTGAATGGATGACGTCTCTAAGGCAAGTACAACTCTCAATATTTCCATTGCAGGAAGAGCGTTAAAAAGGTTTTCTCCTATCTGAAATTTACGCTGACAGGTATTAACGTATACAGATGATACGTCAATAATTTTAATGTGGTGATATGGTTAATTATTTTAACTACGGACCAAATTGGTTCGATCCCGTCTATTTAATGCGAAGAAGCTATCTAGCGAGTTTACGGTTCATCGACAGTAGTTCTCTAATGTCCAACCCATATAATGTACGGAGGGCCTTCCTGGAATTGTCCAAGTACAGCTTTGAAATTGCCATACGACTGTTACATTTACCGTGTGGTATAAATAATAATTAAAATATGAACTTGATATACAAAAAGTGAGCTGCTCCCAAAGTAATTATAATACATTGTACTGAGAAATGCTTAAATAACAACGTTATAACATAAGACATAAGGTGCCAAACAAGTAAATATGTTTTGTTATACCCGCAGAATTTGCAGAGTGTCGTTTTGTGCCATTTGTTTGGTGAATAATTTTAAATCAAGTTCGGTGATCCGGTTCTTGGACATGTCAAGTTCAAGTAAGGTCCGGTTTGTTGCAAGAGCCACGCCCATAAAAGCTGTACCTTCTGTGCCAAAACCGTTAAAACTAACATTCAACTTCTTTAATCCTACGTTTTCCTTAAACAAAACAGTAAAACAAATTAATATAGTTAGTTTAAACACATGATCATTAAAAAAATAAAACACACGAATATATAAAAAAAGAGATGTTGCATTTTTCATGAGCATTTGCAATTAGTTTAATGACCATATTCAATTTCATGTATTTTGTTTCTTTTGTGTTGAGAAATACCTCTTTTTAAGAATTTCAATACTGCTGTTTTATGCTGTACTAACATACTAAAGTGAGGTTCAACGAACATTGAGAAAAAACATTGCTTGAATGTTTAAATAAGGGCGTATAGTATGGGACTATTGATAAAAAGAACGCTAGAAGGTTGTATTTAGGACGTATAGTTTCGGTCCAATTACCTTAATTGGTTCGATCAGTATGCTTAAAACAAATGTGAAGTACTACAAAGAAGTTGTTTTTGTTCTAACCTTTACACCTTGAGCAAAATCTGCAGCACCTTTCTTCCTTATATGATTCCAACTAACATCTAGTCTTTCAAGAATGTCATTTGAAGCTGAAATTACGGAAAAAAAGAATCTAGACTTAATTAACACAGTCAAACAACAAAATATCAACTACTGAACACATTTGTAATAATAACAGAGCTTAATGTAAACTTATCTAGTCATTCTTGTCTGTGTATTAATTTTGAGCTTTAAGTTAACTTTTAGACTTAATTAACACAGTCAAACAACAAAATATCAACTACTGAACACATTCGTAATAATAACAGAGCTTAATGTAAACTTATCTAGTCATTCTTGTCTGTGTATTAATTTTGAGCTTTAAGTTAACTTTTAGACTTAATTAACACAGTCAAACAACAAAATATCAACTACTGAACACATTCGTAATAATAACAGAGCTTAATGTAAACTTATCTAGTCATTCTTGTATGTGTATTAATTTTGAGCTTTAAGTTAACTTTTAGACTTAATTAACACAGTCAAACAACAAAATATCAACTACTGAACACATTTGTAATAATAACAGAGCTTAATGTAAACTTATCTAGGTAATTCTTGTCTGTGTATTAATTTGAGCTTTAGTTACTTTTAGACTTAATTAACACAGTCAAACAACAAATTCAACTACTGAACACACTTCGTAATAATAACAGATTTGAGCTTAATGTAAACTTTATCTAGTTACCACCCAAGACAATAAGTTTTTGACAAATCTGTGTATTAATTTTCGAAGCTTTAAGTTGAAACTTAGCTCAAAATTATACAACAGTAATCAAACAAGCAGAATATGTAAACTACTGATCTAGGTCGTAATAGTTTTACTTAGAGTCTCTAATGTTAAGGTACTTATTTATGTCGGGAATCTTGTTCTGTAGTATCGATATTTTGAGCTTCTTAGTTTAGACTTAGACTTAATTCAAACACAGTCTCTGCAAGAACAACATTAATATCAACTACTGAAAGCACATTTCGAAATACATTAGTAACAGAGACTGTGGAACTGTAAACTTAGACATCATAAAGTCTAAATCACTACTATGACTAGAGTACATGTGTGATTAATTCATGTAAGCAGTCCTCATGTACAGTGATGAACTTATAGACTGTAATTACACAACGTCAATGTACACAAATGTCAAGCTACTGACAACAACATTGCGTATAATTCAACTTAATGTAGATATCTAGCTCATTCCTGTCTGGTATTATTTGAAGCTTTTGAAGTTAAACTCACTCTAGACTTAATAACACAGTCAAAACAAAAAACAACACTGGAACACATCGTAATAAGTCATACATGAGCTTAATGTAAATCTTATCTATAGTCAGCTCCTGATAAATGTGTATTAATTCTGTGAGCTTTTATTAAGCTTCTTAGTACTTAATTAACCACAGACTAAACAAAAAATATCAAACTTAACTGAAGCCATTCGTTAATAATAAAAGTTAATGCTAAATATACTATACTGTATCTAGTTCATGGCGGTCTTGTAATGGTGTATTTAATTTTGAGCTTTAAGTGATAACTTTTAGATCTGTATTTAAACGCAGATCAAACACTAAAAATTCAAAATACTGAACCAACATTGGCGTAACTAATAACAACAGAGCTTAAATTTAATTACTATTATACTAGTTCATACGGTCAAGTTGTACTCGTGTATTCCTAGTGTTAGCTTTAAGTTACTTTAGGACTTAATACACAGCGAAACAACAAAAAACAACCAACGAACAACAACACTTCGGTTGAATAAAACAGAGCGCTACTGTTATCTAGTCATTGTCAATTGTCTGGCTGTATTAGATTGAGCTTAAACGTATAACTTTTAAACTTAATCGAACACAGTCAAACAACAATATACAACAATGAGACACATTTCTGTGGAATATTATAGAAAAGAGCTGGGTACTGTGAAACTTATTATATCCGTCGATATGGGTTCTCTGTCATGTGTCATACAGGGAATTTTGAGCTTAAAGTTTAACTTTCCATGAGACTAGTTAACCACAGTCAAAAACCAAATAATCAAGACTTTAACTAATGTAAACATTCGTCCCCAAATAATAAACTGCAAAAGCAGAACTAGCAATGTACTTTAAATGTAGTTCTAGAATCAATTAGTCTTCGTGTTTTCTTGTATTAATTGCTGAGCACTAAATATTGAGGAGGTTTAATCTTTTAGACTTCATTTAACAACTAGTTCAGAGACTAACAAAATATCTAGGGGACTACTCGAACACTTTAGTTAAAATAAAAAAAGACAAAAGATAATAAATCTTAATCTAGTTCATGCTTCTTCAAAGTACTGTTTAATATATCTTCATGAGCTTTAACCCCAGATTGAAACTTTTACGCACTTTAAATTATACACAGTCATTTACACAATTAATAACGTATCAACTATTGGGAGACACAATTCCGTAAACATAGATATAATCAAGAGCATGTAATGTTAAGAGTCTTAGTCTAGTCTATTCTTGTCTGTGTATTAATTTTTGAGCTTTAAGTTAACTTTTAGACTTAATTAAACACAGTCAAACAACAAAATATCAACTACTGAAACACATTCGTAATAATAACAGAGCTTAATGTAAACTTATCTAGTCATTCTTGTCTGTGTATTAATTTCTGAGCTTTAAGTTAAACTTTTAGACTTAATTAACACAGTCAAACACAAAATATCAACTACTGAACACTTTCGTAATAATAACAGAGTTAATGCTTAAACTTATCTATGTATTCTTGTATGTGTATTATTTTGAGCTTTAAGTTAACTTTTAGACTTAATTAACACAGTCAAACAACAAAATATACAACTACTGAACACAATTCGTAATAATAACAGAGCTTAATGTAAACTTAAATCTAGTCATTCTTGTCTGTGTATATGAATGTTTGAGCTTTAAGTTAACTTTTAGACTTAATTAACACAGTCAAACAACAAAGATAACAACAACTGAACCATTCGTTAATAATACAGAGCTTAATGTAAACTTATCTAGTCATTCTGTCTGTGTATTAATTTTGAGCTTTAAGTTAACTTTAGACTTAATTAACACAGTCAAAACAACAAAAATATCAACTACTGAACACAATTCGTAATAATAACAGAGCTTAATGTAAACTTATCTAGTCATTCTTGTCTGTGTAATATTAATTTTTGAGCTTTAAGTTAACTTTTAGACTTAATTAACACAGTCAAACAAAAAATATCAACTAACTGAACACATTTCGTAATAATAACAGAGCTTAATTGTAAACTTATCTAGTCATTCTTGTATGTGTATTAATTTTGAGCTTTTAAGTTAACTTTAGACTTAATTAACACAGTCAAACAAAAAAATATCAACTACTGAACACATTCGTAATAATAACAGAGCTTAATGTAAACTTATCTAGTCATTCTTGTCTGTGTATTAATTTTGAGCTTTAAGTTAACTTTTAGACTAATTAACACAGTCAAACAACAAAATAAGTACAACAAACTGAACACAATTCGTAATATATGAACAGAGCTTAATGTAAACTTATCTAGTCATTCTTGTCTGTGTATTAATATTTGAGCTTTAAGTTAACTTTTAGACTTAATTAACACAGTCAAACAACAAATATCAACTACTGAACACATTCGTAATAATAACAGAGCTTAATGTAAACTTATCTAGTCATTCTTGTCTGTGTATTTATTTTGAGCTTTAGTTAACTTTTAGACTTAAATTAACACAGTCAAACAACAAAATTCAACATACTGAACACATTCGTATAATAATAACAGAGCTTAATTTAAACTTATCTAGTCATTCTTGTATGTGTATTTAATTTTGAGCTTTAAGTTAACTTTTTAGACTTAATTAACACAGTCAAACAACAAAATATCAACTACTGAACACATTCGTAATAATAACAGAGCTTAATGTAAACTTAATCTAGTCATTCTTGTATGTGTATTAATTTTGAGCTTTAAGTTAACTTTTAGACTTAATTAACACAGTCAAACAAAAAATATCAACTACTGAACACATTCGTAATAATAACAGAGCTTAATGTAAACTTATCTAGTCATTCTTGTCTGAGTATTATGTTTTGAGCTTTAAGTTATCTTTTAGACTTAATTAACACAGTCAAACAACAAATAATCAACTACTGGAACACATTCGTAATAATAACAGAGCTTAATGTAAACTTATCTAGTCATTCTTGTCTGTGTATTAATTTTGAGCTTTAAGTTAACTTTTAAACTTAATTAACACAGTCAAACAACAAAATCAACTACTGAACACATTCGTAATAATAACAGAGCTTAATGTAAACTTATCTAGTCATTCTTGTTTGTGTATTAATTTTGAGCTTTAAGTTAACTTTTAGACTTAATTAACACAGTCAAACAAAAAATATCAACTACTGAACACATTCGTAATAATCAACAGAGCTTAATGTAAACTTATCTAGTCATTCTTGTATGTGTATTAATTTGAGCTTTAAGTTAACTTTTAGACTTAAATTAACACAGTCAAACAAAAAATATCAACTACTGAACACATTCGTAAAATAACAGAGCTTAATGTAAACTTATCTAGTCATTCTTGTCTGTGTATTAATTTTTGAGCTTTAGTTAACTTTTAGACTTAATTAACACAGTCAAACCAACAAAATATCAACACTGAACTACATTCGTAATAAGTTAACAGAGCTTGAAATTTAAATAATAATCTAGTCATTCGTTTGTCTGTAATTGTATTAATTTTGAGCTTTAAGTTAACTTTTAGACTTAATTAACACAGTCAAACAACAAAATATCAACTACTGAAACACATTCGTAATAATAACAGAGCTTAATGTAAACTTATCTAGTCATTCTTGTCTGTGTATTAATTTTGAGCTTTAAGTTAACTTTTAGACTTAATTAACACAGTCAAACAACAAAATATCAACAACTGAACACATTCGTAATAATAACAGAGCTTAATGTAAACTTATCTAGTCATTCTTGTCTGTGTATTAATTTTGAGCTTTAAGTTAACTTTTGACTTTTTAAAAGTCAAAC